>NW_017257501.1:81277-131003 GCF_001594055.1 Mycetomoellerius zeteki
CCTGCCAGAAAACGTCGCTTTGCGATATAAGTCAAAAACTAGAGTTTGATCTTTCACAATCAACATAGTATCCAAGAAGCTTAGTTTTCCATCTATGTATTACAATTAATAATGTATACGAAAAAAATTGCTGAAATATCTAAAAATTTAGCTAGATACGTATTTGTGTATTTATTCATTTTTGCATACCCCAAATGTAATTCTTTAAATATAGGTACAATAAATTAAATTAAATTAAAATTTAAAGATAATTTTGTTGGACGATAAAAATAATTCTGTGGGATGCTCAAGTGTGATAATAATACTGCAAAAAATTTTAACCTTTTAGTAATCAGAATGTCATACATAATTATTTTGATGATCAAACAAAATTATATTCATATCACAATCTGTATCTGGCTAATTTTTTAAATATTTTAGCAAAATCTTTCTTTTGTTATAGATAGCATTCAAATATTTAGTGAATTTATAAGGCCGAAATGTCCTGGGCACTCTACGTAAGTAGGGGAGACCGGGGACAAAAGTAACATTTTGACTTCGAAGTGTTATAACAGTTAAGATATAATATTTACATTAAAAAAATATGTATCTTCAGATGTAGAATTTATTTAGCTACAAAATTTTCTTTGGTTTAATTTTTTTATGTAACTAGAAAAAAAATTATGTTTGTTTAAAGACTATGAGGAATTTTGTTACAACTGTCCCAACCCCTACGATGGTAACGATTATAACAGTAGGGGAATAACAGAGGGGAATAATTGTACCACATTTGCTAAAGGTACATAACACAACTACATAAGTCATACTCTTTCTTGTAGCTGCAAGAATCGATAATTGGTCCTTTATAACATTTTTAAATGTCTCTCTCTCTCTTTCTCTGTTTGTATAAAAACACTTCTTTTATATAGTTTTTCCCTTATCTGTCTTGTGTTTTCTTATTAATTATTGGGATTCTATGAAGAAAAATACAAGTGTCATTGTACAAAATAATACTGAAAATAAAATCAAGTAAGTTTGGAGATAATTGTAATGTTACAACTGACCCCAGGCATTGATGATACTATTGTCCCCTAATGATATTTTATGATTTAAAGTAAAATTTTTAAATAAAAACCTAGATAAAAATCAACCCAAGTGCGCAAACCATCAACGCAGATAATCATTAAAACATATGATGATAATACATTATACCTTCATTATAAAGAAAAAAAAATTTTTTCGATTTTGTGCACGCAATAAAACTTACTTGATGCATGAAAAAAGTAATATCTGCTCCTGCACTCGTGCACGTTCCGCGAGAACCAGCATGTAACGAACGATTCAATATCGATCTATCTATAGAATTTTACCATGCGACCGCATACACATATCTATTATAGTTTAAGAAATATTAACGATGTTACCATTGTCTCCTGTTACTTTTGCCCCGGTCTCCCCTACTTAATAAAGGGTTAACCCACGCGGCATGCTTTGAAAACGTTAAAACTTTGGCTCGATAACGTATACTTGAACGCTCACCTGAGAGTCCGTTAGCTGAAGATGGCACAAGAGGACGGCGACCCAAACGGTCGCCAATTCTCTTATCAGCATATTCCTGCAACAGACAAGACACTCTACGTGAATGAACGTCGATCTTATACGTCGCACAGCTATAATTAAACGATCATAGATATCGTCGGACGGAGTAACGGAGGCGGCGGTGCGTAATTTTTCTCGAAACTCTCTCGATTTTTCTCGGAATTTCTCGTCGGTGATTGCGCTTCATCGGTGCATTTAGTGATTAGTGAACGTACGTTCCGACGCAGCGGATTAGCAATTGTAAGTTCATGATATGACACGTGAATCGTACTGGTGGCTGGTGGAGCGTATACTCGTATAGTTGTTCGAGAGACTCAACGACGTTTTTTCTTTGCCTTTGTTGAACGTTCGTCATAATCGCGAAAGAACGCGGAAGATATCGTCGTTTCTGTACGCCGTCGAATACACACCCGTTCCCATAAAATTCCTTACGGTTTCTCTCTCTCTCTCTCTCTCTCTCTCTCTCTCTCTCTGTGGCTGAATTGTGGCACAGAGCGGCTGCATACCTCGCCCCGCATAACCGAGTGCCGCGATAACCGTCGCCAGAGAGTCGCAAGGATTATTATTGATGACGTTACGCTGCACTGCGCACCTGTGTCTATTAACCCCGGACTAGCAATCTTATTTTTTTATCACGCCAACCGCAGCGTGGGATCATCTGAGCATCACGCTGTTCTTCCGCGTTTATCAAGTCTCGCAAATGTATCGCACCCTTGCACTGTGGAATGTCAAGCCTAAAAAAGCGGTCAAAAATTGGATTCGGAAAATGGAATAAAACAGTAAAGCAATACGCAGCTCTTCTTACAGTTTTCTTTACAAAGTCTTATGACTATAAATCAATATAATCATCCAGATAAATAATTACCATCCATGTAGTAATCACTTTAAATTTTTAAATGTAATTTTTATATGATTAATTCTATTTTAAAAAAAATCTTTAATTTTATTATATTGTATTTCCAATAATAAAATGTCTGTTAACTTCTTTGTTATTTTAAAACATAAGCTTTAGGAAAAAAACACTATAACTTTGGCAATAAACTGATAATTAAATAGCACTTCATTTAATTATTCAGAAGAAAAGAAAAAAGAACTGCGTTTTGATATTAATTATAAGGATGCACCGGATATTCGGAAAGGATTGCTGGATATCTGATTTCTGGCAATATATCCAGCCGAAACTATATTGAAATGACACGTACGTATAATGGTTCGAATACTTGAAAATTTTTATTAGCTGATATATTTTTTAGAAATAGTACCGGATATTTGGCAAATATCCAGTATCTGGCTCCTTCCTGGATATATCCAGTGTATCCCTAATTAATTATTTACAGCACCATTAAACATAAGTTAACTACAGTTAATCACAAAATTGCTTGTTTCAAGTTTCAAATTTAAAAATAATGTATTATAGATTTGATTTTATTATGATGTTATATTAGATCATAAAAACTATTCATATTTTGATTAGTGCCATTCCTTTCGTTTTCAATTCTTTTCTATTATCTGTTTGAATTCAACTTTATCATTTTTCCTGATTGAAGGCTGTTGTATTTAAAACACAATCGGTACATAATACAAAATTCGAAAAATTTTGACTTTTTTTGAGATATGTCTTGGATACATTTCAGCAAAAAGAGATAATGTTAAAAAGAGCCGTTTTTTGTTCAATCTCCTGGTTACGGTATGGTTATTAAAAAGCTTGTTTGGAAAACACTTCGAAAATTGAGTACAAATATGATGTATTATACTTAGCAAAATTTTAATGTTCTGTTTCAATTTTCGAGATGCTCCCCAAACGCCACGAACTTTTTAATAATTTCATCGTAAGCAAAAAGTAAAAATCTAAAAAAAAACAATATTTTTTATTTACATTTTTTTTAATAAAAATTACATAGGGTTTTTTAACATTCCTCTTTTTTCAAAAATAACAGACCTTAGTAGACTCTAAATTGAAAAAAAGAAACAGAATAAAAAAATATAATACAGTGATTAAAGCAGAGCGTGCGTGTATTAGACAGATGCATTTTCCAAGTCGCAAGCAATTGTGAGTAGACGCGTGACGCAACGGTCGCGAGGCGCATCGTAGATGAGCGAACTCGTGGGAAGCGCTGGAAAGCGATCTCGTGTGCTTTGCGATACACCGTCGCGTCGTTGGCATACAGATCGCGAAAGTTTATTATATTTTACGGTTTGTGCCGTTGAACGGTCGCTTTTATGCAACCAACGCGCCATTGTCCGTCCGTGGACCGTCACAATTGTGCCTCGTGATTAACTGGAGCAAGCGGTTGTGCGATATGCCACGAGCATCCGCGTTTAATTAGTGGTCGAGTAATTAGGCCTCAGTTTCGAAGATGCCGATTGCGTTGTGGGAACTCGTGCGAGAGTTCTTCTTTAATCGCACATGTGATCGTGCAGGTCTCTTAAGATTTTTATGGCAGTAATCATCGACGAAAAATGCTAAAACTACACTCTAAAAAATTTGGGTGTGTGGATTTAGGAATGTATCAGGAGTATAATTTCTGTAAGAAAGTAATTGGAATTGAAAATTCATATTTTCCGTATAAAAATGAATGTTATATACATATAAAACAATTTAATAAGACCAATATTTATATTTAAAAATACAATAATATATATTTAACATATTTAACAATACAATTTTATAGTTTAAATGAACTTTCGATCTAAATTCTAAATCGCCGCCAAACTTTCTGCATTACTTTCCAGTACAATATAAAAAAAATCTACAACTTTTTCCTAATCTCTCCATTTTATTAAAAAGTACGTGTAATATATATCCTTAATATATCATGTTGTGTTTATATATTTCTTACTATATTGATGTTGTATAAATATAAGTATCAACATGAAATGGATTTAATGCCTTGGACATGGATTTTTAATGTCATGCCATTGTTCAAAACTCATGATATTAAATCATGTTAATATTTACATCAACATTAATATGGTGAGAATTATATAAACACCACATGTATAATATTAAGGTATTACAGGTATATTTTAACAAAATGAAAAAATTGTGAAAAAATCATAAATTTTCTATAAAAAAATAATTAAATAACAGATTCTTCTATACTGTAGATATTGGAAAGCAATAGAAAAAGTTTAGCAGTAATTTATAACATAGAATCTGGATCACAAAAATTATTACAATAAGGAAACGTGTTTCTAAAAATATATAATTAAGATAAATGAGAATATTTTTATTTAAATGTATAGTTAATTAATTGTATTAATTAGCTATACATTTAACTAATAGTTAACATTCGTTAAACACACGCCCATATTTTTTAGATTTTTTTTTAGAGTATAGAATTGAAGAACACAATCAAAGACGATCAAAGAAGATAATTGTCCTGTTTTTTTTTAAGTTATTAATATTTCAACTGTTAGGTACTAACCAAATGTATTGGTTAATAAATTTTTATTCTCATAGATAATGGATCGCTTCCCTGCTGCTTTGATTCGTGTCATACTTCTATAACCGTTGCTGAGTAGAAGAAGCTAATTCGCGTAAAATAAGTCTCGTTCGAATGTTCTTACGTAAACACGTCGCCTTTGACGAACCGATCGTACGTATCCCGAACGCAAAACCCGTTAGATTTACGATTGGCAGGAAGTATCTTATCGACTAGGACCGACCACGACAAGATTACGATTATTCATGATTATGTCGTCATCGGTAGGAAATCTTCCTGCGGTGAGAGCTAAATGTCTGAGGTGCCCCCACTGCCCCGTTCGAGATAGTCGATCCCTGACGATTATAACGGTTTATCAGGGAATCCGGACGTGCGCCTCATGACTGTATATGTGTGTATATAAATGTATATGAAATGTCTCCTTCAAAGAAACGTCAACGATTATCCATCTATATAGGTGCGCAAACGTTGTTCTGCTCTTGTCTTTTACAATCATGATATACGAAACCGGTAAAATGGAATCGAGCTGGTGTCCTTCGAGTTGCTCTTAAAAAGATTCGTGGTTGATAGCAAGTCAGAAAACTTAAACCGGTTCGCTTCCTGTAGCTTATATTTATTTTTTGTGAACAAATGCGCTCGGACCCTCCAACACATTATAAATAAAAACAATAGATTCACTCTGTGTCGGCATCTTTGATCTTACTACTAAACGACCGCCATGTTGTTGGTTGTGTGTGAGCACTTATTAGAACTTGCTTAGCTTTTCTACATAGACTGTAGTATTTGAATAGAAAAAACTGATTGGTGAGCCATATTGTTAGTTGTACAGAACGGTCATGTGCAAACGATGATCAATAACATCATTTTTGGTTGAGTGATTTTACTGTTCTCACCTATACCGTGTCACCAATAAGAAAATCTCTTGTATATTAAGCTTCCGAAGCTGACGAGATGTCTATTGGATCTATTCAATTATATAAACCTCTTTATTTAAAATGTTTAAAAAAATATTAATTTTCTTTGTATATTACATCTGCACAGTCTCTCCCTTCACTCTCCACATAGATTGAAAATTTACTTCCATTTGAAGTGATTCTTCACTCTCTAAGAGTGAAAATTTCACTCCTGTCGGACTGGCGCAACTATCACTCTTTAGGAGTGAAATTTCACTCCCAAAAATTTAGGGTGTACTTATAGCGTTTTTCACTGGCAGAACTGGTGCTCAGTACACTCAGTACACATTAAAGCTTGTACACTAATCTAATCCGAATGTAAAAGTGATATATCCAAAAGTGATATATCTAAATTAATAAAATACCCAACGTATATTTTATCAAATACCACAATAAAATTTATTGAAGATTTCATGGTTTAATTCATTTCTATACTTTTATTAAACTTACATCTTTACGTCGATTTATGTATAACGGCTTTAAAGTGCATTGAGTGCGCACCAGCTCTGCCAGTGAAAAACGCTATTAGTATTCATTTTTTTTTATACGAATTTTTTATGTCATTTTAATTTCTTGAAATTAATTAGTGCCTTTTTCTCTTAATTTTATATTTGTGCGCAATAGTGCATGTAGGCAATAATTTTTGTGCGTAAATGAACTATCAGCAAATGTGAATGATGTAAGTAAATGATGCTGTAGGTAATCGATTTGTAGACAAAAAGAGCCATCTCGCTAAAAGCTAGGTGAAGGCAAGTTTTAAAAAATTTTGCTTGTTGTACAATAGGCTCTCTGTGGTAGTTAGTATTATATAACAGAGAGCATGAGATAGTAATCTTAAGTTTAAACAATTTTATGTTATTATTTTATGTTATCGTATATTTTATTTAAGTGTTATAAGGAGATACACACACACACACACACACAAAATTGAATAATATACTCCACATCATTTAAAAAATGAATTTAATAATGTGCTTCTTCTTTCTTTTCTTTTAAGTTAATAATTAGATTATTTGTGTTTATCAAAGTCAGACTATAAATATTTTTTATAAATACTTTTTATTAATAAAAACATAAATTGTAAGCAATAGAGAAAGCACTGGGAAGGCATTGGAGAAAGAAAGCCAGGTATATCATACCGAAAAGGCGGTTAAGACTTAATTACAAGGATTAATTTTAAAGAATCTGAAATGATATAACTCGTACAAAAAAGATGAATAATAAATGTATTTTAATAAGAATGAGTGCTAAATATATTTTAATAATATTTACGATCATTAGAAGCAATGTATGAAAAACTTTTGTTATATTAATTAAAAGTGGCCTATTTTCTTGTACGTAGAATGTATATCAACATAGTATATACTATATCACTCAATATATATAGTGATAGCATTCTAGGGATAATTAACATAAAATAGGTTTTAGTTCCAGTGTCAGTAATAACTGTTTGGCGTTAGCTTCGAAGGAATGTATAATTAATAGATATATGAGATATATTTCATAAAATGTTACACTATGTTAAAATGTATAAGACGTATTTCAGCATAAGATTAAATTGGTAATTTGTAGGATGTTGAAATTGTCCCTTACGTTCAATCAGATAGATTTAAATGTCATCAATTATATGAATAATTTAGCAGAAAAAAAAGGAAACGCTGTATTTATCTATCACTACGTTGGTGAATGAGAAACGTAGGTACAAGTGATAAGTAACAGTTTATGAAAAGCAAAGACACGGATTAACTGCATTTATAATGTCAACTGTCATTAAGTCGATAAATGCAAACATCCGCTCGGTTTCTCATCGTTGTTGAGCTCGCAGTTTGCACAGTCAAAATAAAAGAGATAATTGCGCGTAAATCGAAGATTGAGGAAAAGGCTGGGATCTCGGTGGAACCTGAATCCCATGAGAGATATAGTTAGAATTGGACTGGATCCTAGGTCAGCGCTAGAAAGTATTCGGGCTTCCTGTTAAGCGGCACGAAACGGTGCGTGTAAAAAGCGAGCAATGACTCCTAGACTCGTTTGAACGCGGCTTTCCGAGGTGAAGCCGAGCGTGAAGGAACGTGAATAATTTGGCGTTGAGGAATGGCTCGCGGATTTCGCCAATTGCGCCATTCGATCGGACAAACTTTATCGAATAAGCCTTGATTAATTCTTCGGATGTCAAAATTTGTAACATAGCTACTGTCTTTGGAATCCAATTCAATTGCTTATAGTTTCCATAAGAATGAACATACCTATTGTAAAATTTTTTTTCAATTAAAAAAAACGCTATACATTAAAGACATAATTGTACCAAGCAAATGTATTGTATATATCTTTATTCATAAAAAAGTAAGCAATGAAGAAAGCATTTGGAAAGTATTGAAAAAAGAAAACCAAATACCACACCGAAAGGGTAGTTAAAGCTTATTGTTAATTAAAAGGATTAATTTCAAAGAATCAAAATAACAAAATGACTTACATAAAAAGAATGAATATTAAATGTATTTCACTAACAATAAGAATGAATACTAAATAAATATATTTTAATAAGAGTAATCTAAATTTGCAGATGTAATGTAAAGAAAATTGAATTAATATTTTTTAAAGAGCTTTACAATTGAGTGAATAATCTCTAATAGACCTACCATGAGCTCCGAAGGGTCAAAGATTTACGTAATTTCTGAAAAATTCGTGCTCGTGGCATGCTTAATTATCCGTTTAAGAAACAGAAAGATCGCCATATATAATAGATTATTTTGTAGTCATGATATTCTGCAGCATATAATAAATTCTGATAAATGCGTGAGACAATAATATATCTCTAAGCGCAAGGCCACGATTTTCTACGTGCTCAGGTAATGGAATATCAGCTATGGACAAATTTATTTATTTTCCCGAGCAGTATGCCGGATAACGGTCTCCCTGTGTTACCAGGAAACGCTCGCATCGCGTCATAATTGCGATAGCACTGCAAACATACTTTCTAACTGGATCCTGGGCCAGGTTATCTTGATCCTTACGTCGTGATCAATTTTTTTTATATTAAAGAAAATTTCTGCGTTGGATTATGAAGGGCATCTTTAATCAGAACTGCGTTATTTCTTCGATTCACGCGTTGATTCGTGTAACTGTATATATAAATATATATATATATATATATATAAAACGATGAATCAACGTCACCGTTTAATTGCACTTTTTTTATTCCAGTCTCGTGTTCACTTCCGTCGGATTTCGCAAAGATACTCGTTTCCCAGCGTGCTTACTTTTTGTAACTATCTGAAAGTACGAGATTATGACGAATTTCCAAGGAAAACGTGTATTTTATAATTTCTCTGTCGATATCTAATAACAACGATATCTAATAACACGTTGTGATATCATTAATATATCGATTTATATTAAATCACCGTTATTTACTGTTACCAATAGTAAATTCTGCGATGTATATTTCTTTCCTGTTTGTTGTACTTATTCTCACGCGTAATTTCTTGGTATTGAATTAGAATTCTCGTTTTAAGACTTACAGTGTTCAAAGAAGATGGAAGTGTAACATGAATAAGCTATTTTAATAATTTGTTATTAGTGAGATAGGTTCAAAAAGTGATGAAATTAATGAAATCAGATTAAATTCTTTTAACATTATTTGCACACTGAGAGAAAAAAAACAGTTTTGGCAACTATTTTTTAGCAACATTGGCAATTATATAGTATCTGTAACTATTTTTATAGAGTAATAGCTACTAATCTAGTACTCAACACTGTAAAAATATAATTATGGCAACAATATTTGTATATATACTATTAATTGACAGTGAAATAGCATCTCAACTACATGAAATAGTTACTTATTGTTAGACCTCATAAAAATAAGATATAACAATTACATTTTTCTAGTTTAGATATTTTTCTTAGATAGAGCACATATATCTCATAGTAACTAATTAACTATTATTGAGGTAATTTAAAAAAAATACATTTAAAATCTTTTCACTAAAGTGTCGCTCAGCCACGAGCAGTACGCGGTATTGTCATCAGAGTGACACAGCGGAGTTTAGTTTCTCCCAAAAAGAAAATGCGGCGTACTCAGCATACCATAAAAGGCATAACACTGGATTCGAACTTCGAAGACAAAAGTAAATGAGAGATACATCTCGACAATACAGTTTTCAGGTTTGTATCAAAATTCAAGTAACCTTAAAATTCCTAGAAGTTATCTATACATATAAAAATTTGTAACTATCTATTATAAAGTTTTAATAAGAACAATAAATAAATTAAGTTAACTAAGAGAATATAGTAATATTAATCATTTGTGTACAATAGTTGGTCAATATTATCATATTATTCATAACCTATTTAGTGCTCTTATTAGAACTTTATAATATATACATATAGTTGAGAGAGGAGGAGAGGAGGAGGGGGGCGTTATTTAACTACAAATTTATAGTTACTGATACGATTTTTTTCTCTGAGTACATTATTATTAAATTGATGATTAATTTAATTTGTGACATTATTATTTTAGCCTTAGTTATGATTGCATTTAAGTTCTACAATAATTGGTAGGCAGTTTTTATACTTGAAAGATTGTGTTTAAAATTTACATGTGTGCGTAAATATTATTTATTATTTATTAATTAAGCACAAAAATCTAACTTTGACTATATTTAGGCTTTCTTTACCTATCAAATTATTACACATAAAATTCTAAAATAAAAGACGAACAACTTTGTGAAGTACGAATATTGTGCTCATTGTTCACGATGATTATCCAATCCAATTTTGGGAAAAATTTTTGCAGGAGAATATACTTACTTTCTGTTCCGTTTCCTAAGACAGCCTGCACTTATAATGAAACTTGAACGACAATTGAGATTTACAGACTTATTTTACGATGAACGAAGGTCGTTTTCTTCAGTCGAGTTCATCGACTCGAGAAGGGAAAGGAGAAGCTAACTAGAAATATTATTCAAATGCAGATATCACGAGTGAGGTACCGCTGCTCATTGTCCGCCAACCACTTCCGGCTTCCTCCATAAATTCCATCAGGGATATATCCGTTGGATGACAAAATTGGTAAACGGTACATCAATGATACCAAACTTGAATTCAACCCACGTATATCCTCGGAAGATGCTTCACGTAATAATTATCGTAGCATATTATATATATAATACGTAATGAAGCACACAGCATGACGGAACAGCATTGTTATCCCTTCTTTTGCAACTCACACAACTAATTCTTTTAAACAATATAAAAAATATTATTTGTACTTGATAATATATTATCTAACATACAATTCTATATATTGTGAGTGCGAAAAGTATTCGCGTGTACAACAAGGGAGATTTCTAAAAAAAAAATCAATTATTTAAAAAAAATAAACATTAGAGCAATTTAACAAAGAATAAAGTAGTTTGTATATTTCTCAAAATTATTTTACCTAAAAAGATATATAACAATTAAAATATGTTATCTTGATAATAAGCAAAAATGAAATGTTGTATTACTTAAAAAAAAGTATTCGTACAGTCTCTCTCTCTCTCTCTCTCTCTCTCTCTCTCTCTCTCTCTCTCTCTCTCTCGACATTTATCTTTTAAGATCATGAACATTTATTTTCGTGAAGCTTTTTTGTCTATATTTAGGACAGAACGTACTCATCAATTAATAAATTGCTAATTAATGTTTATTTTTTACAAATAAGACTTTATATAAAAATCTCTCCTGTATACAAATATTTTTTACATTCATTGTAATTCTTAGCAGAATAAGTATGTGTCATCATGAAGGGATTGGTAACTACACAGTTTGACGCAGTTTCGAAATTGATTGTTAGACAAGATAGAGAAAGAATTGAATTAAAGTATCACGGAAAGACATCTCTGTCGTTACCCTTTACGTAAAGCCTAATAACGCACCCGGCTGTAGCTCCGTGAGAATTTTACACGCCGTTGTGTTTCTTAGTGAATGGAACTACATGGCCTGATTACTTTAGTATTACCGTAATCGCGTCTACGTCTTGGATGAATTGGCAAGCGCGGATTCAGTC
The DNA here is from genome assembly GCF_001594055.1 of Mycetomoellerius zeteki. Classification (NCBI taxonomy): domain Eukaryota; kingdom Metazoa; phylum Arthropoda; class Insecta; order Hymenoptera; family Formicidae; genus Mycetomoellerius; species Mycetomoellerius zeteki. The sequence continues at coordinate 93,301 of NW_017257501.1, forward strand.
CCCGATGTAACAAGGCGTGATATAATTTCCGGTTGACATCGACAAGAGCCTCGAAATAATAAGCATTTCTCTGTTTCTTCAGATTTTTCTTTTTTTTACGTAACAGTATCTCTTATTTGACGACGCGTGTAAATGTAAAAATGCCGTTATAATTTCTTTTATCCATATTCAATTTAACAGGAATCACATTGTAACACTTGCGGAAAGTTGTTGACTTCTTTTATTTTATTAGATTTTAATTATAATAAACCATTGGAAAAATTTACCTTAGAAAACTTAAAAAAAGAGCTTAAAAGTTACTGTGTAGAGAAAATTTAACAGAAAACCTAAGAAATAGAATGTAAATTTGGACATTTTAAACTTTTGTTTAAAGTAATGTTAAAACTTATTAACACAAAGAACTAAAAAAACTAAAGAAATTAAAAAATTGTGACAAATAAATATCGACAACTTTGAAGTTTTTTTTTTAAAATAATTATAAAATCATGAAGTTTAAATTTTTCAAGCTCGCTTTATCTATAAGGAAGCTCACCTCATATTAAAAATTATTTAGAACATGAATGAAAAATCTTATAACGCTGTTACTTTTTAGTTTATCCTACAATATATCCTACAATATATGTATCTTATGAGAAAATGCAGCATTGCCTCGTTCATCTAGTGGCGGTGTCACGTATTGTTTGCGGGTGAATTTTATGCTAACTTAGACTTATTTAAAATTTTAAGAGCACCTTAAAAATTTCAGATGCAATGAAAATAATAAAACTTTCGATATTTCTAGGATTATTTTAAAGTCAGCCTGGAAATACTTTAAAGTTCTTAAATTATTTTGGATTAACCTTTTATACACTTTAAATTATCCCAAATTTTTTTAAGTAAATTCTTAATTAATTTTAAAAACCTTTGCTTCATTTAATTCTCAGATTCCTCACCCCAACCAAGCAATCGTAACTTCCACACAAGTGCGATTTTGGCTTTTACGTTTTTAAACGTTAATTTTATTATGAAGGTGTAGAGCAAAAATAAGTCAAAATATGTGTTTTCTATAGGAAATTTTGTTGAAAATTCAGTGGTGAAACTCAAATTATACAAAAGATTTATTTTGATGATAAAAAGTAAGATTTTTTAAAGACGGATTTTTGTAAAACGACTTTTCTGTTCTTTAATCGTATTTTTCTTTCCATTTAATAGAATTCAATTTTGTATATTGGCAATAAAATTAAAAATACAAAAGCTCTTCAAATAAATTAAACGATTAAATACGTTGATGTAAAAGAAATTGCCAAATGTGAGCTGACACCAGTTGTATGTAATCCAATGTGTATATTAAAAAATGTGACACAGACGTTTCAGTCCTAGTATTGGGAACTCTTCAGTGTAGAATATATGGATAATTTCATGATGTCAAATTGAAGTAAAAACGCTCGATCGTCGAAACATCATTAAACTATTGTCGCTGTTCGAATCTTCAAATAATCTGTTATATTTTACTGAATACACAAACAGTCCATGTTCAAAAAATTCCACTAAAATAAATGGTTCAAAAGAACTTTAATTAATTGTAATAAACTATATTAATCATATATATATAAAATTACTAAAAACTTACGTAGCGATAAGCTTAACGATGGTCTGTTACAAAAATGTGAATACAGAGAGAGATATCGTTGTAATGAGAAAGTCAAGTACAATGAGAATATTATAGAGGAAATAGAGAGCATGTCTACTGATAAAAATTAAATATAAACATGAAATGTCAAACATAAGAATATACATACTAGCAGCAGCAAATTAAACAAAGTTACGTCAATCTTTAGCGATTAAGTCATAATACAAATGACTCGGTAAATCTATGTCGTTTTGCAAGTTTATTCCGTTTTTTGTTTATTAATAAAAATTGTCTCAGAGATTAATCTCTTATTATAACTCCTTTCCTCGTCTAAAACCCGAACATTATCCCAATCAAAATCATGGTTGTGCTCAATTCTATGTTCTGTAATAACGTTCTGTGATGTAATATTTCGATTAATGTAGTTTCGATGTTCATTTATTTTTTATTTTAATAATCTTTTTGTCTGCCTCACATAGGAGGCATCGCAATTTTGATGATTGATCTTGTACACAACGTTAGAACGTGTCATAGTTGATAATCTGTCCTTCTGTCTCTTGATGAAAGAATTCAATTTATTGATCCTAGTAAATGCCAGTCTTATGAACCGATTATTTTTAAAAAATCTATGAAATTTGTCAGAGATAGATGGAACATAAGATATGGTGAAATATTTAATCTCGTTATTCTGTCTATTTCTATTTGAAACTGCTTCTGTTAAATAGTTTAGACTTTGATATCAATCTTTTTTTAATATTTTTGAATATTAAATCCAAAGGATATCCATTATTCATTAAAATGCTAATAATAAATTCAAAATTCTTACAATGAAATCTAGGATGTGATAAAGAAAGTACACCCTGTCAATTAAACTAATGATAGTGCCCACTTTGTAGCATAAAGGATGACAAGAAAAAAAGTTTAAATAACGTGCTGAAAATGTAGGTTTGTGATACCAGTCATATATTAAACTATTTCCTTCTTTTATTATAGTTAAGTCCAAAAAGTTCAATCTATCCCCCCCCCAAAAACCCCCCCCCCCCCAATTCTATTGTAAATCCTAATCTGGGATGGAAATCATTAAATTCTTTCAATAAAGAATAAAGATATTCTGTTCTTGTATCGAGAGAATGATGTCATCCACGTATCTATAATAAAAACCTAGTGTAAATTTTAACTTATTAAGCGATACTTTTTCAAGTTCCTGCATGACTAAATCTGCTGCTAAAGGGGACAGAGGGGATCTCATGGGCACTCCATAAGATTGTTTATAAATTCTGTTGTTAAAACTAAAAAACGTGGAACTGAGCACTAAATTCACAGCTTCTCATTGTACTTGACTTTCTCATTACAACGATATCTCTCTCTGTATTCACATTTTTGTAACAGACCATCGTTAAGCTTATCGCTACGTAAGTTTTTAGTAATTTTATATATATATGATTAATATAGTTTATTACAATTAATTAAAGTTCTTTTGAACCATTTATTTTAGTGGAATTTTTTGAACATGGACTGTTTGTGTATTCAGTAAAATATAACAGATTATTTGAAGATTCGAACAGCGACAATAGTTTAATGATGTTTCGACGATCGAGCGTTTTTACTTCAATTTGACATCATGAAATTATCTTAAACACAGATATTCTACACTGAAGAGGACCCAATACCAGGGTTGAAACGTTTGTATCACATTTTTTAATTATACACATTGGATTATACACTAACAACTACAGTGTCGGCTCACATTTGGCAATTTCTTTTATATCAACGTATTTAATCGTTTAATTTGTATATTGGTTTTTAACTGTTAACAAAACGTATTTTAAGGAAAAATTATTATAAATTGAATTGAATAAAAAGAAATATTTTTTATGTCAGCTTCAAGTTTGACCATTTTTAGAAGGAAAATAAATGAGAGTACGTGATATACGTACGCAGGAAAACATTGTTTATTTTTAAAAATGCTTTTAATGCGAAGTTGAGTTAGTTATATATATATATAGTTATATATTATATATATATTATATAAATAAAGATAACATTAAATTAATCTGTTATTGTTGCATATTGTATACATAAACCTGAGCGATGTTCATTATAAATACGCCATTATAAATCGGACACCTTAATCGCGTACACGCCTACTGTTATCTGACTCGTAAATGTTACATCGCGCTCGTGTTCTCTTTTAAAACAATTAACGCTATTGAAACTAGTGCATCAATTTTCAAAATTTTACATATAATTTTACGTACGCTATGTCGCAAACACTATACAATTATATATTATATAAAGTATACAAATAATTATACAGTTTACCACTGACCACCTAAAAAATAAAATTAGGCTTATTCGACGTGTTTTTGCATGAAATGAAATAATCTGGCAGAAATAAGCATCGCTCTGCCCCGCGAACCGAGATACTTAGCGTTAAAGTTGACTACTATTGAAGTTAGGAAATCTGATTTTCGAGGTAGTTAGTGGTAACTGTATAATTACCGTAATAAAAACTAGTACATACATAAAAAATACTTCTTTTTGAAGTTTTAATGAAAACTTTGCTGAGAAATTAATTCTCAAAAATTTTGTAGGCACCAATTTTGCACTCACAAATTCCACACAGGTGCGTATTCGTACCAACTCCAAGTTTTGTAGACGCTGCTTAGTTACGACAGAAATGACCATAAGAACGTTTGCGGCGTACACAATAAAGATCAGAGACAAGTTTGTCGTTATAGGGAAATATCAATTCATCGAGAGATGACAACAGTTTGAAATTTTTGCTAGTCCGAATTCGCATCAGTGTGGAATTTGAGGGATAAAGTAAATTTTTTTAAGGGAACAATTTGTGAAAATCCAAACTACGTATTTTTGAGCATGGATGTACTTTTCAAATAGGTTTCTTTATGAGAAGGTGCCTTTATGAGAATTGTGTGCGTGAAGGAAGCTTTAATAGGTTTGCTTTTATACGAAGGGCCAGGTACGGACCTTTTCCTCTTTCATCACTACCATTGTGCCATTGTGTTGTCTAGTCGAAGCCAAGCCAAGGAGAATCCTTAACTTTTTTCTTTAGCTTTTTTCTTTAACTTTTTTATGTTGAATTTGTTTTCTAAAAACTACGCTACTATTCTTGTATGTTAGAGATTTTGCATGGAAAGGACGGTTTAACTGAAATATTTAAAAATTCATAGAAATCTAAAAATAATTTCTTTGGACCATCAAAATAATTAGGTATGTAGGACGCTTAAACTGATTGCTGGAATGTCAAAATTTTTTGCTTCATTGTTTATCATATTTGAATTTTCTACGTAATTATTTTAATGATTCAAGAAAGTTTATTATTAGATTTGTATCCGCATAAAAATACACTACTAGTGCAATAAATAAATTCGAATGGTGTAAGTGGTGGAGAAAATTTTATTAAAATTACACTGAAATTTTATTGTGAAAATAAATATTATTGATTAGCATCATATTTCAAAGAATACACGACAAAATTATAATAAAAAAAAATTTCTTTTATGAATTCTAGAACTAATTTTATGATACATAAAATTAGTTCTAGAATTCATAAAGGAAAATTTTTTTTATTATAATTTTGTCGTGTATCCTCTGAAATATGATGTTAATCAATAATATTTATTATATTTAGTATATTTTTATGCGGTATCTAGTTATTTTCTGATTTTATTTTCAGTTTTATTTTCAGTTTAGTTAAATTTTTAGACTCTCCGACAAAATTGATTTTCCCGTATAACTTGGGATGATTCTAAGCATCCTATGATACCGATAAAATTGTTTTTGCAGCGATCTATTTGATCAGTACAATAGTTGAAAGTGATATCTAACACCAGATCATAAACCGTCTAGTCAGTTCAACGTTTCTTTCGTGCGGTTTGATTGGCAATTGTGTAAGCACATTCCGCGTCTTACTCTCCTTCTAGCCATTTGCGGTTAGAAGTCTGTCACCCAATGGTGATGCAGCATGCGGTGTATCTTCTATTGTAGCACACTGTAGGAAATTCTGCATTTAGAGGCACTAGCTGTTGAATTGATGCTTAAACGTGAGTACGACTTTGTGTTTACAACATCTATAAAGAAGCACGTTGGACACGGTTCGATATAATTAACGATATTTAATCCAATTTTATTTAATTTCATCTTATATATTCACGGACTATTCATTCAGCTTTTCATTTCGTACACTAGGATTAATTAGTGAGAGCTATTGTTAAATTATTCAGATATATCCTAGGCCTACAGGCTTGGAGTAACTTACAATCAGTTGTAACTGTTAGCAATCGACGTACGAAACCATGTAAAGAAATATCACAATTAGGTCATGAAACGTATTATATATCAATTAGCATTACTTTTATTCTAATCTTAAATTTTATATTAATTTTAATTTATAAAAAGTCCTATCATATATATTAGATGTGTCATATATATTATCATATACATTAGTATCACATACATTAATGTATCGTATACATCATATATCATATACATTAGTGCACGTGTGTGTGTGTGTGTGTGTGTGTGTGTGTGTGGGAATACATACACATTATATATACATATATATATATATATATAGCGCACTTTCTAAGGAATGAATACCTATTAATTTCATGGAAAAAAAAAGATTTTGCTAATAAATGTAAAAATTTAACTAAATCTAAAAATAATAAATAAAGCATGTGCGTCTTATATATTATCCAATAGTTTAACAAAATTATTTTCAGATTTATGTCTAATTAAATTTCTAGACAAACCGTTCTTTCTGTGTTTATGCGGTATTCCGCAAATTTGGTATCCCGTGATGCGTGTTCTATTTATTCTTTCACGAAGGACACAATCGTTTTTAAGCATCGACCATCAGCCTCGTTTTCACAAGCATGACTTTTGTCGCATTGCCCTCATTAAAGCCGGCTCAGGTTTTACCGTTTGTTTCCTGAATACGGGATGCACGTGGTATGGCCGATGGAAATTCAGGGTCGAGGTTTATGACACGAAGCCACGTTGCGTTTTCTCACGGAATGACCTAACCGTTTGTTATCTCGCACGGTTCTCACGGTTCGCTGACCGATAAAGCTATTCGCAACCGACAAATGACAATGTCACGCGACGAGTGAACGTCGAGGAAGCATGACATTCGTTTTCAGATAAGAATTGACATCGTTTAATTCATCGTTTAACTGTTTTGTTGATTTGTCACGGCAATCAAAAGTGATATATAAATTTATCCTACATTCCCGCTTTTCTGTTTAATTAAACTAGTTGCGAAATACTTAAACAGCATTACTGTCATCTTTCTAACACAATTAAAATCAATCTTAAATTTAAAAAATTTTGAAATAACTAATCTTTCATCTTGTGCAAAATTCATGTCGCAAGATTAAACAACATTTAGATTATTATTAAATTAAATAAAAATGTATCTATTAAATGCAAAAGGTTTAAGAAAAGACGAATTATTTTGTAAGATCGCACAAAAAAAATTTATAAAAGCTGATAATATTTTTTGCAATAAACTCTTTTCAGTATACAAAGCTCTTTCTAACTAATAAGCATCTTAAAAAACTGTAAAACTTAATTATTAAGAACTTAATTATTAAATTGATGATCAGTATAATTTGTGATTTACTATTTTAGCTTCAGTTTGCGATTGCGTTTTTAACTCCGACAGTAATCGCAGCTTATATAATGAGATGTATTTAAAATTTACATAGGAATATTATATTACAAGGAAGAGTAGTTTTGTTAAAGTATCTAGATATTTAATTCAATATGAACTTAAAAATAATTTTGTTTGAATTGTCAAAATAATTATATAAAATGTTTAAACTGGTTGCTAAAATCCCGGTAAAAAATTTGCATGCATAAATATATATAAATATGTATAAATATACATAAATACGTATAGATATTTATAAACATATATATTTATATCTACATGCGAAATATGTCCATATATGTTCATACATTCTTTTTTCTTTTGTACTTTTTAGTGTAATAAAAATAATAATAATGAGAATACATAAAAAATAATTAAATAAATAATTTTCGTATTACATATTTGTTTTAGAAAAAATCAAATTTAAAGAAATATAAAAAAATGCCCATACATAATTGTGTATAATTTTATATATAATTACATATGAACAATTTTTTTCATTTTTCCAAACTCCAGCAAAATCTTTGCCGTATCAAAATCCAGCTTCGACCATATTTGGTATTTTTTTTTACTTATTTGATTTACAAAAACTCTTCAGAAGATGGCAACTTTTCGATATTTTAGTCGCAATGGCATGATCGTGCAATTTCACATTTCTCGCGGTTCGTCAACCGATAAAAGCGCGACCAGTGCCGCGGCAGTGGCACAGTGCAGTGCCCGCGCTACGCTGTGTCGTGGTTGCGGCCACGTGGCGCGCGGTACAACACGGAGGCCGCAAATATCGTACGCGAAATACAACTGCGTTTCATTCCGAGATGAGCGGGATGAGCCGCGACGATGAAAATATAAGGCTCTTCAGTCGCCAAGTGTAGTTGCGAATATACCAAGGTATGCCGCGTTAGGTACGCGATGGTAGCACGCAGGGCGTGGCCATGCAGTGGTAGCGTGGTAGCGTGGTAGCGATTATGCCGCGCGGCAATCGACACATTGCAGCTGCACTACGAGCCGCGCGCGAAAAATGGTCCCGCAGTATGCCGGCGCGGTGCGGTCGCGCGGTCGCGTGATTATGGATTGTTGCAACGAGGAAGCCGCAATCCCGGGGACGAGGATCCCACAACCATGCCGCGTAAAAGCGACGGGAAACATGCGGCGCGCACTTACACGTGCTGGATAATTTCCGAACTTTCCGAAGTAGCGCGAAAGTAAGAGCCGAACTTGATGTTTTATTATGATATCATTCATTTGCTGTAATAGTGACATAACTAAAAAATTGTAATTTCTGTTGCAATTGCTTGCGAAAAAGAACGAAAACATAAAAAAAGAGAACATGTACTTTAAAAGTACGTACTTTTATTCCTCTACAGTCAGTTATTACATCAAAATTGCATTTCAAAATTAAAATTACAAAATTAAAATTACAAAATTAAAATTTTAATAGCTCAAAACATTCAAATTTATTTTCTCCTTTGACTTGTTGTTATAGCAAATGAATAATATTTTTAGGCTTGCGTTTTTTTAGGCTTGACATTTGACGATTCCGGCAACAATGCTTCAATTGGGATGACTTTTTGGGACTTTTATTTAGCACTCGACGTCTGTTACGCGATTGGAATTTCTCACGGCAATGATGTGCTCTAGCCGTTGGCGACTAACGGTATCCCAACAAGGTAGCGTCATATAGTCAGTGAATTCGTCCTTCAGTGAATTTGTCCTTAAGTTACAAAGCCAAGCGAAGCATAATGAGAATTTGATTGAGACGATCATGTATAATACCTACTTAAAGAATTAGATATTCGTTATAAGGAGTTGATATTCAAAACGTACGCTGCTTTCCTAAATAAATGCCATACAAATCTTTCAAAAGATCTTGCTTCAAGATTTGTCGTGATGTCTACTAAGTAGTGTCTAAAAATATTAATTGATGCACTTGCATCTTAATAAAAAGTGGATATGTTTGATTTTGTAATTATCACAAAAGTGTATGGAATGGATTAAAAATAAAATTTGTGTATGTAAAATTTGAACTTGCAAACGCATGCATATTTATAATCTATGTTTAAAATAATGGTAAATAAGAGTTACACGAGATTCTGAATAGTGCCTTTAATACGCGAGATACGGTCAGACTCTGCTACACCATATGCAAGCACTTATCTACCTACACGCTAGCATCTACAAGTCATGTATATCTGCCTATCTTTCTACCTACTAACTTAGCTACCTATCTATCTACGTACCTATCGTTTCATCGTTTTAAAAGCCCCAAGACTGGCCCCATGTTTTCTCTGCCGTAATGGCGGAGATATCAGTACGATAGAAGAGTTAGGCCATCGTAATATCATAAAGGATATTTTGACTCTTTAAAGATATACTTCTTAAAATTATTTAAAAGAAAGAATGCGATTCTTGATCCGAACTCTACTAGATCGAAAAATTGTTTTGCGATAAATGTAGTTCATAGAGCAGCAGTAAAAAGAAACAGCAATCTTCGAATTTGATCCTTTTACATTCTTAAGATGTAAGGGAAACGTACAATGGCTGCCAAAAGTTTTCGGTTAATGATTCGGTAATTTTATTGTACTGATTAGATAAAGAGATCTTTACAAATATTTAATATATTCTAGTACTTAAAATATCGTTTTTAAATTGATTATAGCAAACATTTTATTAACTTGTAATGTAAACTAAAAACAGATTGATATGCACAAAAATTATTGTAAAGTTAGGATATGTTGGTTTTTAGTAGCCACTATATGAACAATTTTTGAAAATTTTAAGGAATTTCTATCCTGTCTTATTAGTAAATAATCCACCGCCAAGCCAAAAGTTAATATTATAACAACAATGTAACTTATTTATAACAACAATGACATAATACAAAAATTGTCATTTATTTAATTGCTTATAAAAAGAAACAACGAAAAATAATAAAAAAGAAAACATAAAAAAAATAATATACTTCAAGAGTATATAAAACTTATTTTCTGGAAAACTTTGTTTTTTGAGCTGTGTTATTGTAATAAGTTAAATCTAAAAAATTTATATACTCTGTGAAGTGTATGGGGTAAATGTCCCAGTTACTGCTGCTTTAAGCATATAGTGGTAATTGAGATGCTTATTTTGAAGCTTTTAAGATACATGTATAATAGACATCACTTTTTTTATTATATTCAAGTAGAAACTTTAATATACACTAAATAAAAGTAACAAGCTCGAAAACTAACTAATTATTTAAATATAGTGAAAAAAACAATATACAGTACAGAACGTGCAGCAATATCGTTGCAATATTGCTGCAACATGCAATATTGCTGCAATGTTGTAGCATTGTTGCTGCAACTTTTGTGCTGTAGGGGATGTGAGGTATTGAACATATTACTGCCAACCTTTGTCCAAATACTGTCCCCTCAATTACTGCCACATGTACCTAATACTGCCTCCCTATTTATTGCCAGTGTACCAAATTCTGCCACCTAATTACTGCACAGTGTGTAGTATGAAATACAATACAAAATATATGCAATACAAAATGTATGAAGCTATTAATTTTTGCGATATATCCTTCAGTTTTTAATTATTTCTAAAAATTGTAACAGAAGAGTACTTACGTATTTATTTTTATTAACCAATTTATAGATTAAAATATAGGTTACGATATTTAAGCTTTTTCAGCACTCTAAACAAAATATATACATTAATTATTATATAGATAACAGAGAAAAAAATATTTTTCAAGTATTATTATTTAGTGATGCCTAATAGTAATATTTATTACATCGTTTTACACTAAGAATACCTACCTAGATAACCAAAAACGTCAAACTAGCGGCATATTAGTACATATTCACTCATAACAGGATTCATTTACTGCCGGCAGTAATGCAAGCAAACTTTAAATGATTGTCCCGAATGCTACTACTTCAACAAATTAAATAAAAAAAGTAACCCATCGCTTTTTTATGCTTATTTTATTGAAATATTATTTAAACATTATCATAAAATTACTTTAATACATATAAAAAAGTGGAAATACCACGTTTGCTTGCACTTTCAAATTATGCAGTTCCGCTTCACTTCTAATTAGAAAATCATGGAGTTTGCATCTTCAGTGACATTTCTTAATTTTTTAAATTATTTTATAAATATAAAACATATAGAATATCTTATACAATTGTGCTTATATTTATAGTTTAACTGAAGTTATAGTTTAATTGAAAACACTCTTAATGCATAACGATCTCATACTTTTATATAAATGCCGCAATTAAAAAAAACTGCACTAATTGGGACACTGGCAGTAATTGGGACATTTACCCTATATAAAAATTTCAATATACGAAAATCATCAAACAATTGCAAATTGTTTGGTGTTAATTGTAGAAACTCACAATCTGCAGTACTTGCAGTCCAAAATGAACGTATTAAAAATAATTTCACGATATTTCGCAAACAGTAAGTTAAATTCAACATTAAATTGTAATTTCGTAACAGCGAAAACATTTACGACAATGTATATACAGTTCTTTTGCGACATTATATTTGCATTAAATTTGATGAATTGAATAATTATAGGTATTTGTACAGATAAAACTCGTGTTCTCTCACTCTTTTGAGTCCGACGACTTGCGAAACGGAGGGCAAAGGAATCCGGCGATCGCTTTTCTTTTCCTATCGATACTCGCAAAAGGTTACATTTGGAAATTTCACTTGAATACACATAGGCTGATATTCATAGTCAGATCTTATTTCAAGACCATTTTAAGTAATGTCTTAAGATGCTAATACAGCCCTCTGATTGGTTCATGACATCTCAAGACTGAACTTAAGACGGTCTTGAATATAAGAACTGACTATGAATACCGACTCCTAATGTATTATTTCAACAACTCTGTTTAATATTAACAAACAGAATAAATTAACAACAAGGATAAAATGGATGCACACGACTGATATTTCCGAAAGTAGCCGAAGTTTGTAACCGCGATGCCACAAAATTATCGCATCATGCCGAGCGAGTGTGCATTCTTAAATTATTATTCGCGCGCGCGCGCGCGCGCGTTGCCAAGTCTTTCTTGCGTACATAACTCATAATTTCATTCGTCTCAATATCCTATTAGCATTTTGCAAAGGCAACGCAAGGTGCGCGAAGGGCATGTAGATAAAATTCACGTACAAGAAACTTTCTCTTCTGCATTTACATGCGTTCTTATGATGCTTTACGACGCGAATTTGTGCTACACGTAATCTGTATGTGTACCACAGGATCGGACCGGTAGCGATTTATCGTTTAAAGAGTATCGAGCAAATCGAGGCACAAGAACTGACTGCATTCAACTGAATGAATATTCGAGAAACATCAATAAAGATAAAAAAGAATTTCTAGTAATTTCTGTAACAAGTAGATTTTGAAGCAATCTTCATATTACACTATCATATAAAGAGGAAGAGAGAGAGAGAGAGAGAGAGAGAGAGAGAGAGAGAGAGATGTATGTATATGTATATGTACATATAATACATATAAGATTTTAAAGTAGATATGGCTACATAATTTAATTATTTTAATGTGAGAAGTTGGTTAATTGCATGATTTGTGTAACAAATTACATGAAAAAATTTTTTCATTGTATTTATATAAATAAATTTCCTAGAATGAAATTATTTTTTATACAATATATTTCTCAAATGAAGATTAGAATGCTTTTATATTAATATTTTGATTCATATTTCGTTAAAAATGTTCAAAACTAATGAGGCACAGAATCTATAATGTTATTGATAATGAAATAGAAAAATGTTACGTGTTACTATGGTTCTCTATCAAGATACAATGAATAATAATTATCGCTATTATGATTGTAATTATTTGTTTTGACTTTTTTAATTGTGTATTTATCGGAACCTCGCGCGTAAATCAGTTTTGAACTGTCAATTGCTATAATAATTAAATACGCTCATCTATCAGCAACAGTCTGATATTTTAAGATTACGGATGTATGATCGCGCTTCATAAATTTCAACATCTCTTATGCGATTTTAAAATTTCCACGTGTGTAGAAATCATACATCTTACAGCGTGCATTCAGCATAGATATACACCATTTACAATAATACTTCATGGATTTAAATTTTTAGGAATGATTCTTTTTACACAATGAAATTTTAAATGAAATGTCTTTTGGCATCGATAGTTGAAAAATGATTAGGATTTAATTAAATTAAAGAAAAAAATTTAAACTAATTGAGAGGCTAAACTAAAAATGAAACGACCTTAGAATTTCTCGTTCGTGAATTATGACAACGAATTTAATCTCGTATCCATTTCTTTCGAGACCGAATTCTTTCGCTAGTCCGAGTAGCCCTGTGGCTTGTGGCGTCTGTTCGAAGAAATGCTGATGTAAAAAGATCATGCACGCTCATGCGTCGAAATACGCTTCGATTCCGATTTTTGCGATATAACATTTCTCAGAGAGACTTACGTTGATTTTCCCTATGTTCTACGGTGAGATTCTAGTCCCAAGGTACATGTACACCACTGAAGAAGTCCGTCCACGATCCGCCCAAGACAATTCACTTCACAGAACGGAACGGAACTGAACTGAACTCACGCGCGCGCGAACAGGCTGTCGATAACGATAATGCGTTCACGAGACCGGAAGACGACGAAGAAAGGAAGGAAGCGCAAAATGTCTGGTAGCAAATGCGAATTCGCAGCGAGAAAGAATGGCAAGGAAGAGAAAACGGAGTAAAAGATCTGGGAATTGTCCTCAGGGTCACGGAGCTCTTTCCCCCCGGCTCGCCGCTACGAGACTGAAGAACCGGACTCTCTCTCTCTCAACGCCCAGGTGAACGGCGCGCTTTACCTGCGAAAGAATGCCTTCTTTTCTCCCCTTGTGGTGGAACCCAGGAGAGAGAAAAGGAGGCAGCCGTGAACGTAGGCGCAGAAAAGGTGGAGGAGACACTCGAGAGCGAGTCGCGACGCCACCGCGCCGCCGGAGAAGGCCGAGTGGAGGCATCGCTCTTGTTTGTTGCACAGCAACGTTGCGGGGGTAACTCTGTACGGTACATTTAAATACCTATCACGTGGCGGCCGAATTGCTGCAAAATGACGTCAAGACGCGAGCGTGACTCGCGACAGAGAGGAGAAACGCGAATTTGCCTTACATTTCGCTCAGGAATCCGTCCAGGGCTCAACCGTAATGGCAGCCTTCGGCATGGAGGCCAAAAAAATCTTTTAGGAGCTTGAAAATACTGTATCGTTCTCTTGTGTTCGAATTTTATTTATTTTAAGATTTTCTATCTCTCTCTTCTTAAAACGGTTTTTACAAGACAAATAAAAATTATATTATTTCAACTGTATTATTACTATACAATATATTGCAAAAACAAGTAAAGGAAGATAAATAAATTAATTATTAACAGGAAAATAAATTATTCCATTTATATTAAAAGTGAATTTTCTAAAAATTTTGTAGAAATGTTTTGCTAACAAGTTACTTTGCCATAATATTATCAAACACTTTTGTGCCGTTCGGAAATAGCATTCTAGTTTGAAACCGGTTTGTACGAGTGCGTAGACGTTCATTGAAGGATAATATCTTATTCTAGTGGATGTTTTCTCCGTACTGATTCTAGTCCCATACTCGTAGGAGTCGTAGATAAAAAATCGAAGGAACAGCCTTTCTATTTGAGAAAACGGCCGTGAACGTAGCACGATGGCGGAATAGCCGGTAGAACTTGGATATTTGTTCGTGGTGTGCCATGCCAGAGGTTCGCACTATTACCGAGAGTAGGTATATGAATTATCGCAAACAATCAAAAAGATCATGAAAGAATTACGAATTTATGAAATTTATTTACATATAATATAAACATTTTTCACTTGTAAAAATCCCGTTGTTAATTGATTCTTTTCTTTTTCAAAAATTACAGACTTTTTATTATTCATCTAGAAAATTTTTATTTCTTAATGAAACAGCCATTAAATCTATGGAAGAATTAATAATATTTATAGTGATATCAAAAAATTTGGCTAACATAAATAGGATAAGCTGATAGCTGATGTTAAATGATGGAGATCAAGGCATTGTTAAGTAGATATAAGATAGAATATATAAAAGTAGATATAATAAAATATACTTGTAAGATAGTGTTAAAGTAATGATATGACAGTAATAATAAGTTAATCACAAGGTATCAATTGTAAGGAGAGCCATCATAACTCAGGGGGAATAATAAATTATTTAATCTACATTGATTCTATCTATGTATCTAAAAATATATGGTTGTTCTTGACAAAAGAAAATATATATATATAAAGAATATATGGCTGTCTTTGAAATATAATCTTACCGTCGTTTTTATCAGTAACAGCAAACCCTTTTCTCTCAGTATAATACGAGTATGTCTGACAAGAAAAAGATTATCATTATAAAAAACTGACATCAAAGTAAATAAATTTTTACACTTCTAAGAGAGAGATTCTTTGAGAGTTACTTCTGTCAACTTTTCTCTCTTTTTCTTTTTTAGCAATAGTTTTTTTTCAATTTATTAAGTTGACGCAGATAGTAAAATGTCCAGAGATAGTGGCGAATGTGACTCGACACGCTAACGGATTAAGTAGGCGTGCGATGTGATTGCAGCAAATAGGTGTTTCACGAAAAGAGACATCGATGCTCGAGCAGGAAAGGTCGTCGAGCCAGATCGGTGCAGAGTCACGCTACACGGGTACGACGACCGCGGCCCGGCGCGGATTTCTTTTTCTTGCGCGCCTGAATGAAAGTTGTAATTGCACGAGAAGCTGGACATGCGCGAGCCGACGTATATCACGTTCAACATTCTGCGTTTACGTGCGCCGATAATTCGGAGAGATTCGCTCTTTAGATGGGCGATTAGAAATCATTGAAAGATGCGATCCGCCTCATTTATTACACCGTATTTACTACAAGACGAAACTTGACGGTGATATCATTAAATTTATGAAAGAATTAATAATATATCGATAACAAGAAATTTGGTTAGAGGAGTGTTATTAAATGCATATTGATCATTTAAATCGTATTTGATCAATTTTTTATATTATTACTTGATATAATTAAACAACATTTAGTAACGAAATAAACGGAATAAATGAGTGATATAAACAAAAATAAATGGTATTTTGTTTTGTGCATGATGACAGCATTTTAAAATATCCGGTACAACTGATGTTATTTTTTGATTAATTTATGTAGCTGATAAAAATGTAATTATATAATTTTACTTTAAATTTATATGTCTTCGTAAAAAAAGGTTTTTTACAGAATATTTTACATTTATAGTATATATACATTTGCAATTATTATATAGATTAAATCAATATTTTTATTTATCAAGTTTTCTGAATTGTATCATCACAAGGTAATAAGACTAACAATTAACAATAATATATATATATATATATACGTATATAAAATTGATATAAATATAAATGTTAATTGTGAAAAAATAAGTTTAAACCAGTTATATTTCGATGCCTTTTTATTATTGTTATTTATTAACTATCAAAGTTTTTAAATCTTGACTTTTGCTATCAATAAATTATTATAATTTGTTATATTAATTAATTTTTTTTATTGTTCTTATATTTTTAATTATTTTTATTCATAAACTCGTTACTTTCAAAAGAGATATGATTTAGAAGACTTACGATTTAGGCGACTAGGTTGAAATATTTCTTTTTTAGCATGTTATAAAAAGACTTATAATTAATCAATTAATTATTAGTAAAAAGTTATAATTGTTAAAACATGTAATAACAGGTTCTGAAACATTGAGCTACAATTTCCAATGTCCATTTGCGTACAAATTAATAACAAATAGGAAATATAATAAAAAATTTCTTAAGTATTGTAGAATGCATTGACAAACTCTCTTCTATATGTATAATAGTTAGGAAAGATTGATAAGAATAAATATTAAGATGTAGATTTAAAACGATCTAAGCAATTTTCATTTAACTTTTGCGCAAAGACTGGATTTTATGATAAAAAACTATTGTTTGCTTTTTAGTAATTTTTAGACTGGAAAAGATATAGAAATAAAAATTAATGTTTTTCTAGGCAAAAGTAAAATCCTTCAAGTGTAGATATATATATTTCTTGCTTTATTTACAAAAAGAAAATTGTATGATAATAAAAGTTAATATAAAGTCTATATTTTCTTCAAGGTACGACCGCCTAATTGCCTTCGTCGAGGTTCAGGTGTCTCCTTTTTCTTCCACATCGTTCTAATTGCAACGGACGTAACACTTTTTACCAAGCGTGACTACGGCGCCGGAGTTACGCAAGAGGAACGATGGCATCGCCGCTACCAACGCGATCCGTCGCAATTATTTTTCAATTCTTCATTAACACTCTGCCTAACGTGAACAGTGCATTAAAGACAACCGTGGCGACGATCGGACGAAAAGTCGGGCCAACAATGTTGCGACAGAGAAAAAAAAAGCTCATAAAGCGCACTCCGTTAGCGTTTTATCGGGTCTGCTGCACTTGGAGGCGTTCAACCCGGCAACTCGCTGTGAGCGCACGCGAGCGAGCCTTTGCACACCGCGTGGCTGTTTATAAATAAAACGGAATCGTCATTCTTAAGTTGCTTACCAACCCAGAAAATGCAATCAAAGGGCGCTGGCAGCGACCTGCACAGCCTGCAGGTTCGAATAATATGCTCAATCATTATTTGTTCAAACATTCCAATTCTATGAATCTGTTTATCTATTTTATTGACTCACGGTGATATAGAGGATCTCTAATAAATTGCAATAAACCATTGCTTGTAACATATGTATAATATTACGGAACACGATAAATTTTTTATTGAAATTATTTGAATAGTTTACTGCATGTAAAAGCAGTTATATCTATATAAAAATGTAAAAAAAAGATATTGAAACCTTTTGATTATTTAATAGTTTCTTAGTTATGAAATGTTTGAAAACGTTTTAAGGATATGCTGAAATAATTAAATTCTGTGAAATCAAGGGAAAAAATATACGTAATTGAAAAGAATTTAATTATAAAGATAATAGTGTAAAAGAAGTAATCTTTGTCAGTAAGAAGATAAAAAAAAATCGAGTTAAAGAACTGCATTCTTTTGATTTGTACATGTACGTAGAATTAATTCCTAAAGAAATTTTGAAAAAAAAAATTATATTTTTGAGATAATGAACATTTTTCTGAGATGAATTGCATGGGACGAAAATCGAGAAAGTAGCCGAAGGCCGATAGTCGAGTGTATTGTGCTCAATTCAAGAGATCAGTTTCTAATCTATTATATCAGGATTCTTAGGATAAGTTAGGGAAACCGAAATAAAGTAAATTTTGGCTATTACGGATGATTCCACATGCATAGTATATATATATATATATATATATATGTATAGTGTATATATACATAATATTACAAATGTGTATTATACATGTGTAATGTACTACGTGTATATTAGACACATAGTATATAAACAGTATACACATAGTTACATATGTGTACATATAGTATACTACATATGCATAATATTTGTTATTTCATATGTTTTCGTTCATGAACGTCGTTGATCAAACATCGAAGTCGTGTTTCGTTTAGTTTAGCTAGAAATATATTGTCATTATATTGTCATTATTTTATTATATTATGTTGTTTATATATTATCATTATTTTGAAATAGAACGCAGGGTAAAAGGTAAAAAAGATTATTTGGAAAAAAAATTATTTTTAAATCTGCACACTCTTCAAAGTAGGCAAAATTTACCAGCATCTCAGTCAAAAAATCACAATTGCTTGACGAAAAAATATAACAGTTACACACGGCTTTTCTTTTATTTATTTATTTTTTTGCGTGTTTCATGTCATCGAATAAGTTTGTCATTTGTAAAATATGTAATGGGGATAATTAACAGGGTTGGGTAAGTTAACTTTTTTTTTAACTAAGTTAAGTTAAAGTTAACAGCCTTGAAAATTTAACTTAATTAAAATACAAGTTAATCCATAATGAAATTAATTGAATTAAAAGTTAAGTTAATAAAAAAAAAGTAATTTAATAGTTAAAAGTTAAATTTGGTCCGAATGAACAACCAAAAAAAAAGAAAAAAGAAAAAGTTTGTCTATTTTACATAATTATGTTTCCTTTCTCACAACATATTTATTAAAGAATCTGGTTATTTTTGTTCACAAGTAACAATATAAAATTACTAAATTATATACTCATTATCCTCTCGCATTATATCTGAGGATTGACTTAAAAAAAATCAAATTAAAAGTTAATAGTTACTGATAAAATGTAACTAAATTAAGTTAAAAAGTTAAGAGTCTAAAATGTAACTAAGTTAAAATTAATTAACTTTTTAACTTAACTTTTATCTTAGCACTACCCAACCCTGATAATTAACATTCCAAAAAACATCTTTAATACGAATAATTATGTCATTGACACATCACTATATACGAGGGTCGTTTGAAAAGTTTTGAGCCTAACATGGAAATAAATATTTTTTCGGTCAAATTCAGTTTTATTTTCCAACATAGTCTCCTTTTAAGTCGATACACTTTTCCCAGCAATGCTCCCATCCCTTTAACCTATTCAAATAATAGTTGATGTCTTGTTCTGTAAAATAAGCTTCTTATACGAATGTAATCCACTCTTTTGACTGTTCCTTCGTTTCAGGAGTGAAGTAATGGATCCTAAGTTTTATCAACAGTTATTAATCGACGCCAAAAATCCGACTCGTTTCGCTTAAATCGCTCCAACAGAGCCTTGGAAATGTATATTCAATTTTTTCCATTTTTACAAAATCACTGACATCGACTGGCACAAATGACTGTCAAACAACTGAGCATCCACAATGGCTACAATTTTTCACAGGTATTTTTCAAAGCATGTACGATTGTAGTACCAGAATGGTTTTAACGAGTAATACCATCTTCGTATTGAGGCTCAAAACTTTTCAAACGACTCTCATATTACTACATCAATATCGCACGCACAAATACGTATAAATTTTCTAATTAATTAGTCTTTCATATATACGCTTTGAAACCAACTGCCAAAAGTAAAACAACAAATGTTGGCTTATAATGGTTTTATGCAACAAAATGATCATATTTTTCTATAGTTTTCGATCAATAACTTTTAAACGAACAGGTGAATTCAAATAAACTTTTGTACAAATATTTATTATTGTTTGATCAATATATGTTTAAAATTTGATTTAATTCTTAATGTTACTTTCTCATCAAATTTATAAATAAGTACTACGAAACACGATTTTACATATATACGAATCAAGACTAACAAAAAGAGTAAATAGCTTTTAAATAAAAGAATTGTTCTCAAATTTTACACAGATATTCAGACGTAATAATAGAATATATTTTTTATTTTTGATAATGTTTTGAGATATGACTCATACATCCTTAATTGCGCTTTCTTAACAACTAATATAATTATCTACTGATCGCGGCCCGATCTGTGTCACCGCTTTCATTCGGTTATCAGTGACTTTCGATACGATTCAATTATATGACTTTCCTGACTTTCTTCCAGTTGAGTGATATTCGCCGATTGTGGAAGCACAAGAAGAAATTAACTTCTCCCTGCAAACGCAGCAACATTCAACATTAAGGTTCAGTGTCAGTGAGTAATAATTCCGATCATTCGTTTCATAACGTTGCATCAGCGGAAGCTCACAACGCGATGTGCATTTAAACCACGTACGGGGTGTATCATTAGGTATGAAGCATTAGCCGTATCGATATACCGAGCAAAGCACTGTCAAGTGCTCATGACAAGACATTGACCCAGGCAAAAAACCGTTCGAATACATTCGATTATAGGTATAGATAAAATTAATTTTAGAGCCAGTACTTCCGGAAGATCACGATTCTCTTCAAGATAGCAAAGAATACGAAAATTTAAATTGTAACGAAATAGACTAGAATGCACGTTCTAATCCGTTTTGAATTTGAAATCTAATAATTTTCTAACAATGTAATAATCTAGCTCTATAAAGTAATTTCATTAATCTGATCAAATTTGTTACTAACTCAGCTTAAATTGTAAGTTAGACGGGAATTTACGTAACTTCAAAAACGATTTTAATGCTGGCAACTATAGAGTTAAATCAAGTCGAAGATGTTTAATTTACATTTCCTATACTGTAAAAAAATTACATATAAACTTTCAGCAATTATAGTAGGTAATTTTGAGACTCACTATTAAAAGTTTTTAAAGAATAAAGTCTTTCATTTCTCAAAATTTGTAAGTGAATGAACTTTTTAATCTTATTTCTTTTTCAATAGTTAACAATACATAAAAGTTATCATTCAGTTGTTGAGAAATAGAAACCTTGTAAATCAGTATTATTTGGTAAATTTAAAATGTATCAGAAAAACAATCCTCGCAGACAATCCTTCGGACGTGATATGATACAAAATAACTAGGAAGCTCGGGCAGGGCATCGATCTTGGCACAAGAAACCGTTCGACGTATGTCCAGGCTGACGCTCAGGTGTAGTCGTTAACGCTCGTATCGTATCGCTTCTTTAGCAGTGTATGAGCGAGCTTCTACTTGGAGTTCGCCACGCCTCGCTTTGCCTCGCACGGCGTGTCCTACAAAACTCGTGGCGAATTAACATCGAAGCATTTACGACGACCTCTTTATCCGCTAGTACACGTACTCGCGCGTATGCCGCGTGCGCGTATGCTGGTTTCACCAAGGGACGTCGAACGGCGAATGAGATGCATAGCTGCATTCCATGCGCGGTTGCGGTCGATCCTATCGTCGGTTGACCATTACGGATATCGTAAGAAGTGTATCACTCTCTTTCTTCGAGAGTTCAATTACATAGTAAAGTCCGGAATGATATTCCTGACATCGCGAGTCGCTCATCAGGCAAATATTAAAATTTTTTCTATCTCCTTACTTAAAAAATCCAATTTTATACTTTTTTCTAGGAATCAAATAAAATTTTTTTTATAAAGTATTTGTACGATGGAATTGTATGATGAAAAATGAGAAGAATTTTAAGAGTATCTTCTCACGTGAATGAATATGCACGTTAATGAATATGCACAGAAAGGTTTTGTTAAAGCTTTAAAGTTCTAAAAATTTAGCTGAATACAGAAAATAATAATAAAAATAATTTTATTGGTCTATTAAAATAATTATGTCGGATGCTCTCAAGCTAATTGTATCATGAGTCATTTATTATGTTTGAGTTTTTTATTATTTGGATAGTTTAACAAAATTATTTTCAAATCTGTATTAATCGTTCTCTCCGGAGAAAAATTGTTCGTGATTCAGAGAAGAGATTTAACTGGAAAGAATAAACAATTGTGTGAAATATAAAAAAATAGAAATGCGCTGAATCAATGATTACATTGCAGTAAACTGCGGTTGTGTTCGTAACTCATGTATCATATACATTCCCTATAATATATACATCCCCTCCGTCTTGAACTTGAACGTTATTCGTACAATTGCGGAATAGCAATATTTGTGCGCTTTCTCGTTTAATTTAAGTATTAGTTTTATAAAACTACGTTTTGTGTTCATCTGAGATATTGGCTGACACGATTTTACAATCGCAACTACTGCACACCGTATATCACATCACCCGGAGCACAGAGCGCAGCTAGTTAAAACCGTGCCACTGATAATTGCCATTTTATTATCCTACAGTTATTTTTATCGCATAGAACGGTCTTGCAGCTGTCGAGAAAATCGCCAATATCCCGGCGTACTTGCACGCGTTAATTAGTGCTTCAATATCATACTCAATGAATATTCATTTGGCAGATGCAATTCGCGATTTTGTCCAATCAATTAGTATCACCTCTCTCTCTCTCTCTCTCTCTCTCTCTCTCTCTCTCTGTCTGTCTCTCTTAAACAGACAGATAAATTATATTCAACTACTTAGTCGGATTGAATTTTTAGTTATTACTACAATTAGTTATGTTCTCCCTTGTATTTTTACTATCTTCGTATTTTTATTTTTATTTAACTCGATCATTTTTGTTCAATTTCTATGTTTGTTATTATCTCTATATATAATATGTATATTATTTTATTATTTTTATTTAATTTTCTTTTTATTATTGTGTTTTGTATTCTATCATATTTATTATTCCTATCTGTATTTGAGTTCTCTATCTCACCAACTTTTGGTTGTTAAAATTATAGTTTATAATGTTTATTTTAGTACTTGTGGAAATATAATTTGCTCTCTCTCTCCCTTTCCCTCCCTCCCTCCCTCTCTTTCTCTTTTTCTCCCTTGTCTCTTTTCTCTAACAAATTATTATCCTATAAAATTAAAATTGAGTTTATTGAAAAGCCTCAAAGCTATATTATTTATGTAATTATAATTAAGGAACTTAATAATTAATTTAAATTTCTTGGTATGGAAATCTTACAAGAAAAATATATCATATAATTAGTCTCATAACTTACTGTTATATCTTTGATGTTTTGTGTTAGATTTCAATTGTAAATATGTAAACATAAACTGTAAACATTACGTAAATGTACATATAAAAACATAGCAGTGAACTATTTATTAGCTATTATGACGTATTGCATTATAAATAATTTTTATGTAATTGTTAAAGAAAAAAAATGAATGAAAAAATTAAAAAGTTGGAAAAATTGGAATCAAATTTTTCTCACGCAAAAACAAATGAAATAAAATAAAATACTTCGACAGAAATTTTAAACAATGCAGTCGATTGTGGAGTCGAACGGGAACAAAATTGCACGGTATTTCAGAGTGAATTTTTGTGTTTACTGTAACTGCAGCGTAGCCCGAAGGCGCGCTGCGAATTCCTCGCAGCGGACGCATAATTCTGAATTTTCGATCGACGGAGTTTACGGTACAGTAACGAGGCACACACGTCCATGGGAGTAGGTGACAATGACGATGCCGAAAAGACGATGCCATAAGTATGCGAAGGAGAGCCGACGAAGCAGGGCCAATGGAAGAGAAGCTGTCTGGAGTAACGGTACCGGAGCGCGGCGGTTATTCCGCTTGCGGATGCTTCGCGCGATATCGTTGTGTCGTCATACGTCGATAAATATAGAGACGAGTTCAGACTTTGTTGTGATGTTCCCCGAGTAGCGTGTCAACCATCTAGATGGTGGCAAGCACGATGGCAAACAGGACGAGGAGCAGGATAAATCGTGTGCTGTCGGTTTACGATAAATCGAGCCGAAACCGAGCTCCATAGCCACATCAGAGGATCTATATCAAAACGAAAATGTTAGAATTAATTTCCAGCACTAAATGTTTAAGGATGTGTCAAGTATCATGGAACTGAATTTATGATAATCTCGTTACGCACGCATTTTTGAGTTTGTACGCTCGGTTAATTATTACCGAGGATATTAATTCACCCGCCGAAATTCACAATGTGCAGCGATAGGAACTAAACAACTGGCGTAAGATTCGAGGTCAAAAATTCGAATTATATAGGATAAAACATGGAAAGAACGATTTTGCTATTTAAAAATTTAGCTAGATAAAGGAAATAACTATAAATACAGAAAATAGTTAAGCTAGTTATTGAAATAGCTAGTATCTGAGAGAGAGAGAGAGAGAGAGAGAGAGAAAATAACTTCGGTGGATTATCAAAATAATTATATAGAACTCTAAGCGTTGATGACAATGCTGCAAAAAGTTAGCATTTTAGCAATTAGTTCGAGTGTCCTACATAATTATTATTTTGATGCTTCAAACGAAATTATTTATAGATCTACTATAAATTTTTAGATATCTTAGCAAAATCGTTTTTTCGTGAAATCTTGAATTAATATAATCAGTTTGATTACGAAAGAAATAGAATGATTATTCTATTAAAAATCAGTATTATCCTTTTTGATCTTCTATATCTTTTATATCTTCAATATTTTGATTTAGTTAATTTCTTATTGTTTGCTAGAATTCAATTCACTATTGAATTATTTCATACTTCGGTATCTGCCAAAGGTCGGATGATTGAAAAAAATACCGATTATTTCGTAGGGGTTATCCTATCGAAATAATCTGGTGTTCCGTTAACCATTGTTGACATTCACAATCGCACGATTAGTAATCCAGCAATAAGATTTGTATGCTATTTCCCGGTATCTCACCATTAACAATCACTTCATCGACTTCTATGGAAATAACTGCAGTTATAGCGTTTAAGATGATAACGCGGTTGAAGGTTTTTATTTCACACGTTTGAATTTGCATGTTTCAATCGTTTGCTAGTATTTAAATCTCATTAATGCCATGAAGTGACAATTAGTAGAAGAAAATAGTAGATAATTGGTAGCCATATAATCATTTTTTTTATCTAAGATATCCTGTATATCCTGAGAAAAAAAATTGTTGAAATTATCATAACTTGAATATAATATTTGAAGTCATTTTCTATGCCACACACACAGCTATATATTTTTTTATATATAGTGTTCTCGAGCCAAACTTAAAATATGAATTTAATATCTCAAAACAATAAACAATTTTTCTTTGGTAGTTCACTTACAAATCCTTCGTTTAAGAGATATTGACTTTTTAAATTAAAAACTATAGAAATGAACAATGTTGACATAATCTAGATTTATCCTTTATTATTTTGTAATAATAAAAATGTAATTATATATTTTATTATAAAATGGGGGATAATGAAAGTATGCAAAGAAATTACAGACGCACAATGTCAGCCAGCTATTCGTTTGCTCATCGATTAGTGTAATACTTGTCTCAGACTGAAGGATATCATTTTGAACAGAACATTTCATAATTACAGTTTGGTTATTGTAAAACAGCAAAAATGATAAACCTAGATTATTTCAACATTATTCATTTCTATACTTTAATAATTTAAGAAATCAATATCTTTTTAAACGAAGAGTTTGCAAGCAAACTTACAGAGGGAAATTTTGATATTTTGAGATCTAAATTCATATTTTAAGTTTGACCGGTTTAAGGTTTAACCCGGAAGAACCTTGTAGAATTATAAATATATTATGAACATTATAGCAACTATAAAAATGGAGCTTCTAACTTTAATTATTTTATCATGTATTATAATTGTAGTTACAAATATTAAACACTTTTCTCTCATTGTCAATAATTGCTTATATAATATAACTCTGTAAACACAATTTATTTTTAAGTTCTGTCACATATATGATGTTCCACGCGATTAATCAACACTGAAGACGGTTCTTGAACAACGCGTAATAGAAGAAATATTCCTCGACTTGGATCACGCGTAAGATCGTCATCGCTTTATAAATTTCTTGAGGATCAATACTTCTCGACAGGACAAGAACTTCCTCGACCCTGAGATGATTCATATCGCGCGTAATGCAGATACAATGGCTCGGAATGCAAGCGGGACGGAGTGGGCTCATCAAGGATACGAACGAGCCACACAGCACGCCGTAATGTGGGTAATACGTAATGAGGACTTTACACATTCCTGAACGTTGACCGGTTTCTCTGCTCGTCTCTTTTGCGCTTGCTCCGGGAAAAATTTCTCTATGTTCGCGTCTCGTTTTAATCCTTTCTCCATTGCTTCGTCTTGCCTGCGTTGAGTCCAGTTCAGCGCACGTGAATTCACGGACCGCTGGTAATTCACACCGAAACGATTATTAGTTCAGGCACTCACAACCTGCGCATCGTGCTACTTTGCCTGCGTCCTCGTTACAGATTAAATACGTTAACGTATTACGTAAAAGTTGTATCGGCAAGACGTAATGTATCTTTAATTGAACGAACTTTGCTATTAAAGTGAAATTATGCAAAATATCGAATAAATTACTGATATTTTGCATTGAAATATTTTGACTGAAATATTTTCATAAAGAATGTTTCTTTGCTTTTTCCCTTCTTGAGTTCCCTTTATCATCGATGTCATTTATTTATTTATTAGATGCGAAAAGATGGTTCTGACACGCAGAGAAGAATTCACTTTGTGTGCGAAGAATTCGCCATTCGGTTTTAAAGATTGGCCGCAATCTAGCTTGAATCCGGCTTTGCCTTTTACGTTCCATTATAACGTTTATACACTTGCACGTAGTGTTTCGCGTGAACTGTGTGCAAAGACGCACACACAGTAGCGCCGAGGAATGACGAACCTTAGGCGGTGGAAGCAACGGTACTCCGCAGAATGAAATTATACGTGGTGTATCCCGTGTTGATTACATAATCAACGTCTCGTCGGCAACGGATTGCAGAGGAAAAACTTCGATCGTTCATTGTTAGCTTGTAACTGCTTATAGAAAAAGAACAAGGAAGTCATATATTTAGGTTAATATGCGAAAAAGGATAAATTTAACTGAATAATAAAATTCACGAAGAGAAAAATATACGAGAGAATAGAGTTACACAGTTTGAAAATAGAGTTACAGTTTAAAAAGACATCTAATAATCACGTTTTGCTTTCTTATTATACTTACGTTAAACAGAGTTATCATGATTACTGAGCGGTAGCGGGATAAAATTTAATTAATTTATCAATTAATAATTACAACTAAAAATTTCTTGATTATATTAAATTTTTTGTCTTGAAATAAATCTCAGGCTTCTTTCTATCTTAATTAATTAAATTGTTGCAAACTTTTTGTGCTGTATGAGAATGTTGTTATGAATCGATGCCAAAAACCGATGACAAAATTACATTGTAATTTTCCAATTTTTCTCCATTTTTCATGCGAAATTGATACTTCCGGATTGTGTTTTTGTCAATACTTTAATTACAGAAAAAGATTTTTTAATCTGGAAATGCAATTAAAAGATTAGAGAATTTGGAAATTATGTAAAACACACATACACACACACACGCACACACACAGGACAACTTCAGCATCCCTTATGGCTTAAAAGAATGTTAAAGTGATGGACCGAACTTGATCGATGTTGATGGAACAAATTTTTTTAATTCCAAAAGTGTCGATAATAATGACATAATGATCATTTTTTACATTGTCGTTCTGTCTCAAATACATCTGTCCTTATATCTAATATACTGCAACTACGCTATCTTTTGCAAGCTTAAGCTTGCAAGATTCCGCACTTACTGCTAGACACAATTATTGCTCTGTTTACAATTCTAAGTCTTCGCTAAGCATACATACATATACAAGTAATTTATAAATCAATATAAATCTTTTTTTTAAGCTTTCAATCTTAGTTCTATAAACTCAATATTATTCGTTGATGTAATTTAACGAGTGGTGCAATATCATTTTGTCTATGCAAGTTATAGAGTTTTTATATTAAGAAAACGTTTATGTCAGGTAACAACTTTACAAGTTAAAAAATGTAAATTTTTAACTTTTATAAAGTCCACTGTCCTAATTTCTAATTCTGCTTTAATCTTGTAAAAGAATTTTTGATTCCGTTTCGTCTATTCGAACATTTTTATACGACTGTAATGTTCGTTACTTGAGCACAAGGCTGGGCATGTATTTGAAATACTTTTATTTAAAACATACTATTTACAATACAAGCGTATTTTGTATTTTTTATTTTAGCAGATCACATAAAAGTATTACGTATTTTTGTATTTAAAATCGAAAGGTTGAAAGATTTTTGTACTTTGTAATTGAAATAATAAGGTTGATTGTTAATGTTAGTATTTGAAATACAAAGTACAAAATACTTTCAATCTTTTGTTATTAATATCGAAATACAAAATACGAAACACTTTTATATGCTCCCATAAAATACAAAATACAAAATATTTTCATGTACTCTGAACAAACACAAAATACAAAATATATTTGTCTTACCAATAATGTTTTTCAAATAAAAGTATTTCAAATACATGCCCAGCCTTGCTTGAGCATCGTCTTAAATGTAATTGACTAACAGTTATTTTTTAAGAGGCGTGTGTATTTAGCGCCTTTTTCTATTTTTCTTAAAAGAAAGTAGTTTTACAATGTCTTATTATATTTCAAAATTATTTACCTACAATGTCCGTAATCAAAATTGTTTACAATGATATTATTTACAACGTCTTATCGTTTCACATGTTAACAATCGATTTTTAATCATAATAAGGATATAGGTTATGCATAAGACTGTCAATAATTGTATCTTATTACTTGCACAATTTAAACAAGTCACGGCATAATTAAATAAGCATGTTGTACATCTAATTGCAAACGTAAAGTAATTTTTATTAAGACACTACAATAATTACATAAATGTGAATAAATGTTTTTTTAACAAATAATGAGCTTTTCGCAATACATGTATCATTTCCTTTTGGTCAAATAAATTGATCATTTTATTTTACTTTTCAAATTATCAAACATAACTTTTTGTTCTAAAATTTCAAGTCTACGTTTTGTTATCTTGTCTGAAATGTGATCAGATACCAATTTTAATTTGTTTATCACATAATTGTTTATCTAAAACAGATTATCTTAATTTTTCTCAGCAATCTATTAATAATGATAATAATAATAATAAATTATGTACATATATATATAATAATTTATTCTTGCACGATAACAATTTTATATGCATTATCTTTGAATAAAAAGATTTCTTTGTATAATTATGAGGTAATTAAAACAAAATATTATTCAAATAGATAGAATATATGAAGAAAAATATGTCCTTAACAATAAGAAATTGAATATGTATAGTAGCTCTATATAAAGAAATCATTAATTTTACCTTTTCAAGGTATACCGTGTGATCAAGGAATATATGGGGAATTTCATTAATAAATTTTTTTTCTGTATATCGTAGAAGATATTTCACTACTTCTCTCACCTGAAATAGATTATTTTGAAATAGATGATGTTTGATATAAATAATGAATGATTTTATTCTATATTAAAAGATTTTTAACGCATCGTAATTTCTGTGTTTAGTATAATTGCAAAAGTAGTTTAGTATTATTATATCACAAAAGATACATGGTTTAAAGAAATAAATAATAGAATATTAATATAATTTAAAATGATGATAAAATTATAATTTACCTCTTCAAGTTGTTCCCAAGAATGAATATGGTTAATAATAATAATGAATGCTGTAATAGTACTAACTTCCCTATAAAATAAGACGTCTTTAATTAATACATATAACATTTATTATATATATAATAGAGAAAGTGTATATTTATCAAGAAAATAACATTACTTTGGTTTTACTTTTTCATAATTTTCTTTTATGTAGTTAAGTATTGTTCTTTCTTTTGCATGTTTTGCAACAATGTACAAGAAACGATTAACACGTTTTTTGGCTAGCATATTTGCATCCTTACATTCAATTCCAGAATTACAATCTTCCAATGTATTAATTGTTAGGTTTAAATAATTGTAAATAACATAAGAAGATCTACTGCAAGATACAAATTCCATTATCGCGTTATCATTAAATTTTTTCCATGTATCGAACATTAACCACCAAGTGTTGTTCTCAAATTCAGAATCCATAAGACCGTTACAAAATGTCCATCTTTTCCACCATGGTAAAACTCTATATTTCCAGAAAATATAACAATCTATTAGAAATTTTTTTTTATTCTCTCGTATTTTGAGCAAATACTTTTACAGCTAAATAAAAAGAAATGTATAATACAAAAAATTGTAAAATATATTACTCATGCCCATCAGGATTGCGAAGATGATGTAATAAATGAAAAGTGGCATTATTTATACATGAGGATACGCCGAGAGTACATGCCCATCTTGCAGCTTCTTGTCTTAAGGATTTAGTAAAGTCATTATCATTCAATGTTTCTAGATATCCGATATTATTAAGGAGATCGTTCAAAAGACGTTTCATATGTATCTAAAGGTCGTTAAATAATATACATTTTATTTATTCAATGTATCTTATAAAGAAAGTTATTAAATGTAGATAGGCATACGCTTATCTCTTTACATTTTTCTCTTATTTTCTTTTAAAAAGTGCGAATACAGTACAATTTTAAATCTTGTTTTATATTTCTTAAATGTATATATATTTTGTGTATATCTTATATACTGTGTAACTAATATTGTATTTAACAATTTTATTTGTTTTTAATGTGTTTTTGCCTGCTGTGTTGTGTGTTGTGTGTGTGAACATATATTCGTTTTTTTAATTAAACTATCATGTCACAGTTTTGAGAAAAATGACATTAAGGAAGCAAAAACCGACAATTTTAAAAGCCTTCATGATGTTATAACATCAGTAGCAATTTTTTTTTCTAAATTTCGTTAATGCTACGCGAAAGTGTTACCTTTTATTAGTTTTAAAATGCATTTTGTTTCGTCTTGAGTGAATTTTTCTTTATGAGAGATATCAATAAATTAAATTGTTAAAAATAGTTATTTTTCATCTAATACATAAAAAATTTTATTCTATTTTAATACTGTATTATGTGGAAAGTAAATGCTTTTATACTTATATAATACTGGACTTATACATATAATTGCAGTAGCACAATGGGCTTTTGGGGCTTGAGCCCCGGAATATCGAAGTGTCAAGAGTGCTTAAGGGTGAGGCAATTTAAAAAATGAAAAAATGAAGTTATTTAAACAATCGTATTTGTAATTGTGTTATTTTGTAAAATATTGTTAAATAGCGATAAAAAGCGACTATCGTTATCAATATACTGTATACGTATGTATTAAGTGTTTGAATAAGTTTCCGCCGTTTTCTAAGAGACGTCGTCACGAGTACCGCATGCATAAAATTCCAGTGGCAACTGTTGTATTTGAGAGTACCATACACACAAGCTTTCATATTTAATATATGACATTTGATGGACGTGTAAACAACATTTTTGTTATTGCATTGAAAACGTCGATTTTTGTGCCAACAAAACAGCATTTGCGGGAAGTTTTGCGTTGTTTATTGTTAAGAAAAATGCAGCTGAAAATTATCGTTTGCTTATGGAGGTGTATGGAGATCATACTCCGAAAAAATGGTTTCAACACTTTAGAAGTGATGATTTCGATAAAAGATAAAAAAAAACGTGAAAATACACTGAAAAATTGAAGGATAAACAACTGGAAGCATTATTTGATAAAGA
This sequence comes from Mycetomoellerius zeteki, assembly GCF_001594055.1. Taxonomy (NCBI): domain Eukaryota; kingdom Metazoa; phylum Arthropoda; class Insecta; order Hymenoptera; family Formicidae; genus Mycetomoellerius; species Mycetomoellerius zeteki. The sequence goes on from NW_017257501.1 coordinate 125,646, forward strand.
TCCATATTAAATGTTGAAAGAATTGTTAGAGGCATTAAATGTTGATTAATCAACTGTTAGCAAACGTTTAAAAGCAAAATTTCATAAAAAAACGGCGGAAACTTATTCAAACATCCAATACTTGGTATATGCATTGGTATATTTTTTGTAGTAACAGTATAGTAATGACGTTACAATTTTTCATAACTGTAATAATAACGTCAAGGATGGGAAAATCCCTTTTAAAAAATAACTTGTTACTATTATGCATTATTTTTCAAAAGTGACTTTCTGATACAAAGGAGAAATTGGTAAACTTTTATTTTCGAGCTTGTATTCAATGTTAAACTAATACGTACAATACATACTAATATGTATTTTAATTTTAAATAAAAACTTATTTCAGAAATATATCTCGGCCATGGTAATATTTTTCGCGACATGTTCTTTACAGGTTTTAAGATTTCTAATTGAATTTAGAGATTATTAATATTTCAGATTTTTTGTATTGAAAGTCAGAAAATAATCGGCACGCAGTCGTATTTCTGAAATAAATTTTCTTAATGTGTTGTATAATCGAATTTCACACATATTAAATCAAGAGATAAGAAATTGACAAAATATACCTATTTTCAATGTACCTATTTTCAAATTACTATATTTCATAAACAAAAATTCATACCAAAACAAACTAAAATGCGTTTTAAAGCTAAAAGTTGATACTTATGGCATGGCATTAACAAAATTTAGAAAAAAAATTCGCTGCCATTGTTACAACATGAAAGCCCTCAAAATCTTTATTTTTAGAAAAATAACGCCTCTTTGTGATAGAATAATTTGGTAATTATTTTAACACAAAGGCATTGTATTCAACACATAAAAACTACAGGAAACAATTAAATTTGTTCATGCAATGAACTATAAGTCCTATAAGTCCTATAAGTCCTATAAGTGTAACTTCGTAGATTCTGTTCATAGAGGATACCTTCAAACATATCGTATCGCTCTAAGCTCTAATCTGAAATAAGCTTCTAGCAAGTAAAATTGAATCGTCTCTTTGCTTGAATGTATCCTTATTTCTTATTTGCAGATCTTTATTAATTATTGTCTTATTAATTAATGCGAAAATTGTAAAATAGTAAAAAAACTTGTCAGTGCTTGATAAAACTACACAACACCGATGACCTTACTAATTTCAATGACTTTGACATGTGTTGTCGAGGTCATGATCCTAAGTGACTTTCAACAGGTTTCAGCCATCGCTCGTTAAAAAGTTATTAATAAAAAAAGTTTAAGAAATAACGTCTCTTTTCTGCTATATACAATATTAGGAACTATTCCACACCCTCCCTCTTTTACATACGTAAAGAAAATGTGTGGAAAGTCGACCCTCTCTCTAGGCAGGAGGAAAGGTGGAGTGGATCTCGTTTCAAACAAAGAGCTGTTACAAAATCACAAATTTTTTGCTTTAAAAACAAAAATTATATAAGAAAATAATGCTTTCAAAGAAAATTTTTGCTTTTAAAGCAGAGAAAATTTATTTTCTGCTTTAGAGAAAAATAATTTCATTAATAACTTTTTAATGAATAACGAGCGATAGTTAAAATCTTGTGAAAATCACTAAGGGTCACAACATATATTAAGGTTATTGAAATCAGTGAAATCATCGATGTTATGCAGTTTTACCGTCAGTTTAGCTTTAGCCAGCTTTATTTGGTCATAAGATGTGATTTGCGAATTGGAATACCTATGTTGAAAATTAAACGGTACGCAAAGGTAGGTTTCAAGAGGGACAAATAATGATAAAATTAATTGTAAAAAAATAATGGTAAAAAAAAATAATTAAACAAAAATCAATTTTTATGATTATATGAAGATGGCTATTTTTTTAAATGGAATTTTAAATCTTATAACTATGTATGTGATTCTCCTAATTATTCTGTATATCAATTTGCAGTATATATACAATTGTATATTTAAAAACAGTAATGTATTTTCTTTACATTAATTGATTCATGTCATTATTCTACATAAAGTTCATTACGTACAATTATCAACGAATTAATAGTTTATGAGTTTACTACATGTATTTTACATTATGAAATGCCAGTATAAAGTATAAAATCTAAAGTATAAAATATCTGTATAAATTATTGACTTTCTGATATCTCTACCTTAAAGTTTCGTGCCGCGTAAGGCTCATCGATAATCCACGCGTCGCCGACGTGGACAAATCACATGTAATTGATACGGTATAATATGATTTCTCTTAAATGGCTATAACGTTCATATATAATTATAAAAACTACCTTTTTAAAAATTAATTTTACTATTATTTGTACGCTTCAAACCACATAACTTTTGTCTAATACACTTTTGTTTACTCTGTATGTATTATATATAACATTTTTTGAGATTTGCTTGCAAATAATTTAATTGAAAACGACATTTTATATAAATTAAATGCATACATTCTTTTTTATAATATATATATCATTATATACTGTTATACATATACCTTAAGATCTATACTTTCTGGAAATAAAAAGAAGTTCGACATATATTCAAAAGCTTTGAACATCGGAAACCATGCTACATAATCTGTTTCTTGTCGTAGATAGTCCGAGAGTTTCAAAAATACAGACAATTCAAGTTGTCCTCTTACCAGAAAATAAAAAGCATCATCGATAATTTGAGCACGATTGAGAACATGTATTTTTGTGTAGTTGTTAAAGTCATGCAAATAATCTGCAATATTTCGCCAATTGTCAGCTTCATAATTAACGCGATAATACCCTATTATATAAATATAAAACATTTTGAAAAGTAAATATAAATATAAATATAATAAATATAATAAATTTTGTAAAAAGTATTACCAGCTTGTTCTACATTGATTATTATCCAATGAAACTTGAAATCGAGTATAAGATCAGCATGTGGTTTAGTGTGATTACCGGTTGACTTTAGCCATATAATATTAGAATTCCGATATATTTCAAAATCGAGTTGCAATGCAACTTGTGTCACAGGTATCCATGGTATTTTTTCCTTCCACGAATTATAATTTTCCACAGAAATCATCACTGATTTAGAATCATTTTTTGTCATTTTTAGCACAGGATAATGTTGTGATGGATAAATCCAATCATTTATCATCTCTGTTATATCAAATCTATCGAGTAAACAATTTTTCATATACTTCTAACTACATATATTTGGAACCCAAAAGAAAGGACTATATAAGGACAAAAGCTATATAAAGGTATAATCATAGGTTCAAAAATGAGCTATGTCCACTTTTATGTTAAAAAAAATTGTTATTTATATTTCATAATTACAATCATAATAATTATAATTTCAAAGATATCAGAAGATTTGCGGGTTATCGCCGTGTTTTTATCCATTGCTAATGCCGACGTTTCGTGAATCTTGCTGTTCATTTCATCAAGGCGAGGAGCGCACTGATACTGGTATCAGTAGAGTCATTCGGAGTAAACGCGCGCATTGTGTAAAGCCCATGGCACATACAAAAACGTAAGGCCGTAAGACATAATCAGTAAGCGAATTGGCCAATCACGATAGAGACCGTAAGGCCAGTAGCGAATCCAATCTTACCATTTCTTTACTGCTTACGTATTACGGCCTTACGTTTTTGTATGTGCCATGGGCTTTAGTGTGCGAATTGTCTATATCTCAACGGCAGGGGAAGATGGAAGTTAGTTACTGTCAGCCGAGTAGTGACGCTTGCATACCAGTTAAAATTAAACAGTAGCTGGAACTCTATGCACAGTAATCAAATAAATATACGCATAATTATAAAACAGCACGTAATATCGATAGATTTTTGACTGCTGGAAAAGTGTGTTACGTCAAATTAAGGAAGAAAAGATAGGTATGTATATGTTTTATACATAGTATAACAACGTAAGTTTATATTGCGTAACAATATTTAAGGTTGTATTGGCTATTATTAGTACTAAGATTTAGTTTTTAAAAACATTGACTTTGGGTGAAGTGTACGTGGACAAGTGTACGCATGCGTATGCTTAGCTGTGTCTCTGGCCTCTGTGTCTCTGTGTCTCTGGCTTATTGAAAATTTATTATTTTAATTTAAGTAAAAATGTTTAAGCTAGTAAGCAATAATTTTTTATTTTAATTTTGAATAAATGTGATATACATTTAATTGTTGATTTAAATGTGGTATACATTTGGTAAATATCTCTACCAAAATCTCTATGTGTGGAAAAACTGTAACGTATATTATATTAAAGTTAATGCTTAAAAATGGCTTAAAAAATGTTGATTGTACACACCCTAAGTGCGTTTATTTACCCCGCAGTAATGCGCATGTTTACTCGCAATACGGGTCAAGTGGGCGCATTTGTCTCTTCGGGATAATTTTTAATCTTGTGAAAATATGAGAACAATTGGGTATAAATTGTCATTTTTTTAAAGAAGTATAATAAATAAGCTACACAAAGATTCATATTTTTTTCATTAAAGACTGCACATTTTTAATTAATCAAACATCAAACAAAAAGTGCGCGCGTTTACCCCGAATGACTCTAACCCGAATGATTCTACACTTCTCACCCTGATAAAGTGAATAGCAAGGTTCACGAAATGATGGCATTAGCAATGGATCACGACACGGCGATAATCCTCAAACCCGGTCTTTGGCATCTTTGAAGGAAATATCCGTGAAAATCTTAAAAGTAGATATTAGCTGAAATAACTTCTGCTATACTCGTGTAAATGAAAAATACACCAGAAGGAGTTAATATAGCATAATAACAATTACATATATATATATACAGGGTATCCTATTTTAAATAATGCATTAAGATTTCTTGAAAACTATGATACCATAGTAGCTCTCGAGGTTAGCTACAAGAAAATGTAATGAAATATAGGGAGTTCCCTATTTTTATATATTCATTTAAAAAAATCGACGTGGCCTTGACCTAACCTTGGCGACGCCACCCAAGGTCAAATCAATGATACCGTCTTATGTCCCCCTCCTCGAACCATACAACTTTTTTGTTTGAAACATTTTTCCGTATCTACCATAGTTTTCGAGAAATCTTAATGCATTGTTTAAAATGGGACACTCTTTATATATACATTAATACATTTTATATATTGTATATACGTATATCCATGGACAACAACTCATGCTCTGTCTACTGCAAGAATTGTATATGTATATGTAAATCTCATATGCCCTATACAGTATAAATCATTAATTTCAGCAGTATTACAGCAAGAATACAAATGTTGCATTAAAATATTAAAGCTTCCGTGCTGTATATATGCGATATAATTAGTATCGAAATAGCTCAACCTTGTATACATAATTTTATATATATATATATA
>NW_017257501.1:131866-141603 GCF_001594055.1 Mycetomoellerius zeteki
AGAGAGAGAGAGAGAGAGAGAGAGAGAGAAAGAAACATAATAATTATATTATATTATATTATATAGCAATTAAGAGAAAATATAAGAAACGAATAATAAGAATAGAATATAATGAATTTATCCCGATTCCTTTCATCTCTTTCTATTCAACCCACCACAATGTGAAAAGAGAAGGAGAAGACCGTATCGTTCCTTCTCGTTTTTGTTGACCACATTTGATAATATACTGTTTAGATACGAACGGCGTAGTTCGTGCTTTATGTTTTTGGTGTTTTCGTGTTCAAACTTTTTGTTGAAAAGGTTTTGTAAATGTAGTACTTTTTATTGTATGAAGAAATTTAGCACTGAAATATTGAAAATTAAGTCCCAATGAAATGAGTTAGTTTTCATATAATATTGTAGCTTATATGGAAGGCTAAACAAATTATATTATAGACATAAGTTTTACATGTAATTAGTGCAGATTTCTTTCGTATATTAAAGAAATACTATTTACAAGATCCGTTCAACAAAATACAACATAACTTATTTTCGATATAGATTAATCATACTGAAGGAGATTAAAATTGGTAACGAGTCTTCTTTTTGTAAGTAAAAAAATATAAAATTACATCAGGCAGAAATTAAATGCGTAAAAGGAAGAAAAAAGAAGATAAAAAATAAAAAATAAAAAATGAAAAAAATGAAAACAATTGTTTAGGCAGAAAATAATGTTAGGAATGATACTTAAAAAAGGAGGTAGAGAGACATACCAAACACATATACATTAGTAAAGTATAAGATAGAGGTTTGGAAGCAAACTACTTATTTGTAACTATAAAATTGTAAAAAAAGAAAGAAAAAAAGTGTACGTAAGCTCTCACTTATTAAAAAACACAATATAAACTAATTGGGCTAATAAGAGTCAACGCGAGCGGAGGTGCGTAATAATTTTTCAACAAAGTAAACATGTCAATCCATGTGATGTGTTGGAATCATCTTTATTCGAATTCTTGTTAGAGACAATTACGCACCTCTGCTCGCGTTGACTCTTATTAGTCCAATTAGTTTATATTGTGTTTTTTAATAAGTGAGAGTCTTATGTACACTTTTTTCTTTCTTTTTTTACATTTTACAGTTACAAATAACTAGTTTGCTTCCAAACCTCTATCTTATACTTCACTAATATAATTATATGTGTTTGGTATGTCTCTCTATCTCCTTTTTTAAGTACCATTAAAGGGCTGTTTACAATGAAAGTAATATGGTGTAATAAGTTATGAACAAACCGCAAATATTAATCAATCACAATCGAATATAAGGAGTATAATCGATTATGATGTCAATTTCTTACAGCTTATTGCTTATTACTTCCATTGTAGATGGTCCATAAATCAAACGAATATTATAAGGCAGTAACATATAAGAAAAAGGTAAATGTTTTACACCTTTACACAGCCCGCCCCGAATGACTTCTCACTGACCTCTCAATGACGAGCGATGGAAAAAATCAATGACCTTGACCTCCTTGAAGGTCAAGGTCAACATCGAGGTTAGTGAGAAGTTATTTGGGGCGGGCTGTGTAAAGGTAAACATTTACCAATAAAATTGTTTAAGAAGTATAACATACTTATAAAAACGTAGATTAATCTCTTTCTTCATTGGTTTTAATAGTATTAAAATGTTACTTATATTTTGTTTTGTAATGATAACAGAAAAGTAATTGAAAAGTTACACTTTGAATAACGTAATTCATTACTTTTTAGAGTCGGTAATTTGTAATGGTAAGTAATTACTTTTTGAAATAAAAAATACCATAACTGTAATTATTTTTACAAAATAACTTTTCCGACCTTGATCAAAAGGTATTTAAAAAAAAAATGAAAAGAAAGGACAAATTTTGTTAACAAAAACAAGTTTGTAATTTCAAATAAAATAAGCATAATAAGAAAGAAAAAATTTATTTGAGAATTGTCTTCGAAACAAACACGAAAGAATAAAAATTGAAAAAATCGATTGATAAAGAAAAGAAGTATTATACCGAATTAAACCATTTAAACATAAATGAAAAATAACATGAACGAAGAAATAATAAAGAAAATACTTTACGATTTACCTATTTATTTACGAATATTATTTCTTATATTTATTACGTTTGATTTTTTAATCCTTATCTGTTGATTACAATACTTACTGTATATTTAGAAAGTCTCTCATAGCTTTATGAAACAATTCATTGGAAACTGTACGTCGTAACATACGTAATAGAGCAGGTCCTATGGCAGTACACGTAATGAAAAAGGTAATTATTTAATAATATATTTTTAGACCGTATATGTGAGAAACACAATCGATAAATTAGAGTCCTATACCGGTCAAAGCTAGATCTTAAAATGCTTAAATAATTCAATCTTGAATCACTAAATATAATATATATGTACTTGACATACATACCACAATTGTAGTCTAACGAACTGTGCACCGAAATATTTCCGGACTAAACACAATTAAACCACTGTAGTAATTTCGCGAATTAAATTAAATTCTAATAATTTCGATGCTCAATCAGTAATTATTTAATATAGGAGAACGTTCAGCTCCCTAATAATGAATTTGATCTTGACATATGTTGTCAAAGTCATAATCCTGAGTGATTTTGAGAAGATTTCAGCTGTCGCTTGATATTCGTTAAAAAGTTATTAACCAACAAAGGTGACAGTGTATATGATAGACATTTTAAGAATTAATTTTATTTCTTTATAGGGTGAATTCGGGCAGCAAAAAAATTCTTGTCACATGTACATACATGTATAAAATATCCGTATTGCCAGATTTTTATAATTTCTTAAATTTCCGAATATATATTATATGTATATATATATATATGGAGTCCTTCTTTGTTAATAAAATTAATCTCTTGTAAAAATAAATGTTTATATCAAATTGATACTTGACAAATTTTTAGTTTAAAATAAGGAATAGCTTAAGAAGTACTTCATTGCTCAAACTCGAGTTCTTGTACAAGTTATACAGATGCAAACCTCGTTAAACAGTGGATGGTACGGGATAGATTTTGCTTCGTGTAAAATGTAGAGTAAGATCGCTTAAGAGTACGCACTTATTCTTTTAAATTATATTATCTACTGCATCACTGTTTTTCACGGGCTGGATTAGTTTTCAAGTGCATATTTTTAAGTCTTTACGTTACTTTTTATTTTTGATAAAACTATGTAAAAGTTATTACAGATATTATAAGTAAATATAAATATATATATCATTAATTGTAAGTATGAAATAGAGACGTATATGCACACGATATAAATGATATAAATTCACAAAGCAACAATTTAATGTAAATACTGATCAGTTTAATCGTGGCAAATACAATAAAAAAATGGTCAAAATTACAAAATTCGATATATCAAATTCTGTGAGTTTGACTATTTTTTCTCTTGTTTATAGCTGTAACAATTTTTTCTCTTTTTTATTGTTGTTGACACATACAAAGCGAGGTTCCACAGGTTAGGTTTACAACTAGAGATGGACATAATGGATTAATAATCGATTTTCAAACGATTAATTTGTTATTTTTTTGTCTTGAGGATTGACAAGAGTGACGAACAAAATTACCTACACCTTGATTGCACTATGGTCGAAAAGCACAATTGATTTACAGTCACATCTATTTAATATAATTGATTTAAAAAAATCGATTATGCTCATCACTACGTACAACTTTCCGCGAAGTGAGGTTCAACTCAAATCTATTTGTACAGTTTTTGCTAATAGGATAGTTCCATAGAAGGGGGGAGAAGGATAGAACTTACTGTGTCCACGCATACATTGTTCTATATAATATATTTCAGAAACTTTTCAAATTCCTTTTTTGTTAATAATTTTTTAACGAATAACGGCTAAAACCTTCTGAAGAACATTCGTGGTCAACATTTGTCAAGGCCAAGGTCACCATGAAGCTGATTCTCTTATATTAAATTATCAATTTTAGGGGAAAAAGGTAAATTTTTGACTCTCTTACTATTTCTTTTATTATTTCTTTTTGCTTTCATATATAACTAAATCAAAGTCTAAATGATGGGTATTTAATTTTTTACAGCTGCTGTTATTATTTACACATATTGCGATTTATGGACAAAAATATTAAATTAATTTTTCGAAGTCTCCTACCTTTCAAATAATGTGCAAAAGAGAAAAGCGACTTGATTTCAGAAGGAGTTTTGACTTGTAATTTAAGAGGCTTTATAACGGAATCTAAACGAAGAGATTCTTGATGAATTTGTACTACAAATAAATCCCATATACGGAACTCTGGATATATCTAAAAATAAATCATACTTTTGTATGATTAATTGATTGATGAATATACAATAGTAAGTGATATTTGCATTATTAATATAGTATAATTATTAGCATTGTACCTTATAGCTGTTAATAGTTATATAATTGCTACGTTTCGTTAAACTTATACATTTGAGAAAGAAAAACAATCAGTACTTTTGAGGGATAAACACAATTTTAAAAAATTTAAAAATTTTTTATATGCGCATTGTTAATTATACATATCAAATTAATATTAATTATACATATCATATCAATTTTTGTTATCTACGATATTAGAAGCAAGTTTCTTAAAATGCATTTTCTTTTAGTCATTCTGCACATCTTTATAAGCGACATACAGCATTAAAAGTAATTTAAGAAAACCAACCTCATTAATAGCATCTGTTGCGAGTAACGTAGTGAGACCTTCATATAACCATGCGTCAGACCACCAAACAGGGCTAACAAGATTACTATACCATTGATATGCTATTTTCTGTGCTATTAGCCGCGCCACGTCTACTTTGCGTCCAACAGACTCTAATTTTTCATTATAGGTAATAGCTGCTTCCCTAAAAACCATTTATAAATATAATATCATTTTTTTTATTTTTATCATAATAATATTATTTGCTCCATAATTGAAACAGATTATGTTTCTGACATAACAATTATTTTACAATACAAAAACCAAACAATTTAAACAAGCAACTTATATTTTTAACATATATTAAAAATCATTATGTAAATGAAAAAATTTGAAAGCAAGAGAGTGTAAGTTAATTATCTAAATGATATAAAATGTAATTCCTTTTACTTAAAAATCTGCACTTCAATTATATCAAAAATAAATCATAAATCAATCTACATCAAAAATAAAATTACGTTTTCATACATATTCTGTCTCATCTTTTAAAACAAAAGCATGTATCTCCTTTAAAGTCTTTACTACAGTCTTCTAACTCTGCTACGTATAAAACGTATTAAATTAAAATATTCTAAAAGTTAATATTTTTAATAAATTTTTTTTTTTTAGTTTGTGTTCTATTTTAAATATGTATTTTCTACATTGAAAAAGAAAACATGCTTATACAAATTTTGTGATATTTATAAAATATTTTACCCCGATCTTTTTTATGCTCTCTATATTGGCAATACTTTTTACTATTATTATATATTTTAACCCTCTATAATTGATGAAGCCTAAAATATAAAATATAGGGTAACTCCGGTATATACGCCACACCTATCAAAAACTTAATTTATTAAGTATTATTTACTATGTTTAAAATAAATGAACTACATCAGTAAAAACTTTGTACTGTCTACTACTATGAAAAAAATATTAGAAATCCGAAATATATATTTATTTTTCGTATTAAGAAATTTTTGAAACCCTTGCATTTTTACCATCCTATAGGGGTGGGATATATGGCTACTGATAGGGGGAGAGGGGGTATGTACGGCGCTCATGAAAAATTTACAAATAATGCTTATAAATAAGACATAAAATGATATAATAACTTATAAAATGCGTTTATAAAGTTTTATTAAGAATGATAAATATGTATATGAAGTAATAAATAATAATTACAATCTTCCTACATATATTACAAGTGTTATGACATGAGGTACATATGTCATGTAATGTATTTATTGCATTTAGTGCACTGAATTCAATCTGCATGGGCATAAATCCCATCCGCTAAAAATGCCGTATATCCCAAACAGGTGGGATATACAAGACAGCAAACTAAACAAGGAATACGAAAGCAAAGCACTTGTATTTTGCTATAAAACATGCTTTACTATTCCTCTACACGTATGTATCACGAAATACCACTAAGTCTTTTACACGCCCTACAGTAATCATTTTATATAGATTATAACTTATGATGGCGCTACTTATTACAGTGACAAATCGATTCAACTCACAATAATTTCATTAATATTAACAGTAAAAAAGCTGAAATAACACAATACTAATAACAATATAAAGGCATGTAAGTAAAATAAACAGAATAGTCGCGGGAAAATTATCCCCACTCCTTACATTTTTTTTGACTTCTGCGGCGTAAATGCGGCGTTTTTACCGGAGTTACCTTACAATATAAAATTTTCGCTTTTTTATTAATAAGAGATATTTTTAATGTAAAGCATGAAGGATTAATAAAATATTTTATAAATATAATAAATTGTGTATGAGCGTGTTTATTTTGTCAACGTAGAATGTGCAATGTTATGTATAAATTCTCTGTCAAAAATTGATTATAAGATTATGATGTATTACACGGGGAAAAGTTATTTGACAAATTACTTATAAATTACTTTTTATTATAGAAAGTCAGTAAAATAAGTTTGAATATTTTTTTATATCGTATTTATATTTTATTATTTGCTTCAATTTCATATTACCTTTGTACTTAATTTCTATAACAAACACATATGAAATAATCTAAAGATTAACTTATTAATAATCTAAAGACTAACTTATAAGTAACTTGTAAAGTAACTTTCCCAATCCTAATACTTTTTGCATTAAGTACTATAGTCTCCTGAAGTTAATAAATAAAAAAAGTATACGTACTTTTGTATTCTATAATTAAGCAAATAATTAATAGCATTAATATTAATAATATTAATAATTTTGGATGCAATACCTTAATGTTTAATATTTTTCTTTTTAATTATATTAATTACCTATAAAAAATAAGTCCCCAATACTCCACGCCATCGCGTAGGAAATTTGGTATTGCAACATGGTCCACTTTTGGAAGCTTTTGGAAACACAGCCATTCAGATTCGAAATATAAAGTTATATTCTCAATAATTCTTTGTGCGAATTTTGTATTGAGTTTCGATTGTAGTGTATGATATCTAAAGTTTATTTCTTTGACAGAAGTGTTAGGAAATTCGGCCAGCATAATTGCCACGAGATAAGTGGACATTACGGGAGTTTTACTAAAGTGTGTCCATGTCATGGTTTGACTAACTCTAATTGTATTTCGTGCTGGCATATTCGACAGTGCCGTATAATGACTAAAATGCTTTATAGAAATGTTAAAAGTTGCTTTAAACGATGGGTCATCCAAACATGGAAATACTTGTCGAGCACCAACTGGATGAAATTGTGTCGCAAGCATCCACCTGTCAAATTTCAATGATATTCACAAATACTCAATTTTGGTTTTATTAATGTTGTTGGTATTGTTTTGGTATTACAAAGTAACGAGTCGTTTTCTAAGTAACAATAACGATTTACTTCTAGAATTGGCAATTAATAATAATTGCTAGTTACTTTTTCAACTCAGTAATGAGTAATAATAACAGATTATTTTTAATGTTAATATGGAAATGGCTTTTAAAATGGTTATAATAATCAATTATTATGTTATATTGTATATTATATTATATGTTATAACGTAACATGCGATCCATAAATAATTTTGAAATAAAAATCATAAAGTAAAAAAGACGTTGAAAAAATTTATTTTGTTTAAAATAGTATCCTTTACAATCAATACACAACAATCATCTTCAGTCAGACGGTCACAGTAACTTTTATGAATTATATATATATATATCTTGTTTCCAACATTGAAATTACAACTAAAAAATAAAAAATTTGATTCAAGAAATTTAAGCTTATGACTGCTATATCAATTAATGTAGGACTACGAAGGTTATAAAATAGAATTCGCTTTAATAGTGATGCAACGATGTGAAATTGATTATAATGGATGATTATAATGGATCCTATTTTGAATAAAAGATGTTGAAAATATTTTTCTAACGGATTCTTCATTTTATACTTTTAATTCAAAATAATTTTATACATTTTATACTTTTAATTCAAAATTTATGAATTACCTTGCACACACACATATTAACATTTACTTACTCATTTTCTCCTTCTATATTTTTGTAGCGCATCTCGAAGAAGTTTTCTTTATTATTATCCAGAAAAGTAACGAATGATATGTTCAACGCATAATGTCCCTGTGTTAAATCTTTTTCGAAAATGAAACCATACATATAATTTGCATTGTAATATGTAACGGTAGCCGGTATAATTCCATAATATGTTGAATTTTCTTTATTTACAACGATTGTATCTAACTCTATATGTGGTATTTGTGCATGTAAATATATTCTACGCGTTGAAAAAAGCAGTCTGACGAAAATAACGCAAATACCGCGGAAGAATTGTTTGTTACTTTCCTCATCCTGTTGTTCTAATGTAATCTCATAGTGATCTGCTTTCATGTAACTCGGTAACTGAAGTCCGTAAAATTGCAAGCTACTATCAAAATATTGATTAATATAAAGAGATTTCGCGTAGTTTAACATTAGTACAAGTAATAACAATTTTGAGAGATTCATGCTGCAATCTTCGATTTATTTTATCTGTAAAAATGTTTCTTTATTATAATAAAGCAAATATTAATGTACCACATAAAATAATCTTTACCATAATTTTTATATAAAATTGTTAAATAAACGATTGCACAATATTTAATGAGCACAATATATTTGTTGAACACTTCATAACAAATTATTGAACATAAATATAAATATAATATTGTTAATGTTATTCGATAACATTTAATTACATTATTGTTCATAATGTGACTTATTTTCAAAATTTATGTGCTTAATATAAAAAGTCTTTATTTCATTCTTCATGTTGAAATCAAATTAAAATAATATTACATATATAATAGCTAAAACTTGTCTCTATAACTGTTACAGTACGGCATAAACTGTATTATATAAATTATAGAAATAGGCCCGTATTCAGAACGCGCTTACAACGATGTTAGCACGCTAATATATAGTATAATAGTATAATAATATGTTAAGTGTGCGAAATAATAGATTTTGTTAATAATTAATAATACGAATTTAATATGTCAATTTAAAATTAACAAAATATAAACGAGGTTAGTTTTAACTGTAAAGTCTGAGACATAATTGAAAAGTATAAGCAATAGCAATAGGGAATAACAGATTTTAATCTATCAAAAACCGTGTATATCAGAATATATGATTGAAATCTGTTATTTTCTGTTCTTATTGCTTGTTCTTTTCAATTGTGAATTAAGTTTAATAAATCATTTTTAATTACATTTATATAAATAGATATTTTATTTAAATTATTTCAAGAAAACAATTAAATACAAAGTTAAGAAGTCCGAGTCATTGTAAATAACTAACAAATATACTGAATATGATATAAATAGAAGTAATATATAAAATATATAATATATAAAAGATTGAGTCAACGCAATAAAATTCATTACAATGTCATAAGGTTAACAGAATAAAAAATGGTTGTCACCATCATAATAGAATTTGGATTGATCCTTTTTCTCGGTCTTGCAGTTATGAATTGCATCTGTGTGTGTGTGTGTGTGTGT
>NW_017257501.1:141704-148988 GCF_001594055.1 Mycetomoellerius zeteki
TGTGTGTGTAAATATATCTTGCTAGACATGGAAGGAGGGAAGAGAATTAGTCCAAACTCGATCGTAAGTATTAAGCAGATTAATTGATATTTTACACTTTTCATTTTATTACCATGGCAGCGATCAATTTTTATTCTTTTAATCTTTATTACATCTTGTTTTATTGCGTTGATTGTATTACATTTTGCATTATATTATTTTCTGTTATATAATTCTGTTTATCTTATTATTATGTACAGAATAAATTTAGTTGTTTATTATGTATACATTAGTTGTTTATAACGGATCTTCTAATTTTGCTCTTAATTATTTTCTTAGAATAATATCTATTTAAATGAATTAGAAGGGATTTAGCATACAGTTTCGTTTATATTTTCTTAATTTTAAATTGACATATTAAATTCTTATTATTTTTAATTAAAGATCCATCCTTTGCTCATTTTTAACCATTCAAACATATTATTACATTGTTTTACAATCGCGAGCAGGATTATTGCTATAAATTTATTTGCATAAAAATATAGTTTAATTTTATAATATAGCAATAATTTAATTTTAAAAAACGTGCAATTGATATTGATAACTGCATAAAGATAATAAATAGAACTGCCTTTGTTTTCAGTAAATTATTTGAATAACATAAATTATTTAAATAATGTAAATTATTTAAATATGTTTTACATAATATGTTGTACATTTAACGCAAGATTCTGCAATTTTTTTCTTTTTTTGTAACTTACCCTATATATGTATTTAAGATGATTAAGGCTTTGTAATAATTAACAATAGCTAATGAACATTATCACAATGAATTTAGCATGATTACGATCCTGCTGGTTTGAAAGGGCACTGCAAACTGATGATGATTCTTTCAATATTGATACTATAATAAGTATTCAGTGTAGCATTGATTAAGGTCATTAATAGATGTCGTGATGGATGATAGATGTTATTATGTATTCATATTTAATATCGGTAAATAAACCTATATTTCTAGCCTTATGCTTTCTTCGGAAAATGTTTAAAAAGGTAATTATACAAATTATATTCTGTAATTATACTTCAAAAAAACTTACATAATATATCTTATGTAACTTTAAAAAGTATCCAATAAGGAATATTTCTATGTGATTATATTCTTTAACTGATTTCGTATCGAATAGATTAGAATATTGACACCGTATTGGCGGGGATGCCAGCATCGCAGCCAATACGGTGGCAAGATTCTAATCCAACTAGCAATCCAGTAGGAAAACAAGCATCGTATCCCGCCGGTTTAAGACGATTAAGGTAAATACTTTGTAATAATGTAACGGTTAACAATAGCTAACGACATTTTCACAACTGTTAATAACGGAAATATTTTAGCGTAGATTGCAATCTTGTAAGTTCAAGAGAGCACCGTATATATAAACTGATGATTATTATTTTAATATATATTCACTTAGCATTGTGTCAACGACTAAGTTCGTTAATAGATATCATGATAGTTGATAGTTGCTATTATAGTACATAATATGTTGTATGTTGTATTTTAAATTGGACAAATAGATCTGCAATTTTTCTAACTTTATATCCTTTTCGAAAAATATTTAAAGAAATAATCAAGAAACTCTCTCTGTAATTATATTTTAATTTACGTAATATTTTGTATAATATTATAAAATATCTAAAATAGAGTTTTCTCCTTAATTATACTTAATTATACTTTCGATTTTATATCAATGTGTCTAACAATTATATTATTTATTATAAAATTATCTTTCTAAAAAAGGTAAAAAATGTGCCAAGTATACACGCTTGTTGTAAAATAATTGTTGTACAACCATATTTACTCATAAAACATAAAATTCAGTATCTTCAGAGATTTTCATTTATTACTGCTTATATTCCAATCCAAGTGATAGTAATTTTGATTCTTTTTTAAAAAAACAATCATGTCACAAAATTGCGCTAATTAAAACAAAATACATATATAAAATAATGTTTTCTAACTCAACTTAATTGATATATTTTCGATTTCCTACTGAAGAATAATTCTGTTTCATCCTAAATGGTAGAGTTTTTTGTTTTATAACCTAAGATTTTAAAATATTTAATATAAAAATCTTAGCGTTGCTATCTTAATATTTGCTCTAACTCAATGAGCAGTTATACATATATTCATGATCGTACCGACATTCTGCCGCGAGCTCCTGGTGTGAAGCAATCGATAAGGCACAGCATCCGGTCTGTAAAAAGTACGTGCCTCGCGTGCTTGGTTGCGTGAGTTAATAAGCGATGTGAATGACTGAAAAATATTTAACCGCATTAAATAATGTTCACAAGTGCGCTATAAACTTAGTTTACTTGTTGGTTACATTGAAATACATAATTTTTCTAACATCTTCCGCGATCGGATAGTAAATCTTAGATTATCTGGAAATACGGCACTATATTATGGCCGATATTTATAATTGGTTCTTATATTAAAAAATCTTAAATATTGTCTTAAGATGTCAACCAATCACAGAATTATATTAATATTATATCTTAAGACATTATCTACTTAAGACGGTTTTAAAATAAGAATAATGATCTATGAATAAATTTCAAGAAATAAATTTATTCTTAATGCAAAATAAGTAACGTGGATATGATATCCGCAAAAAATATATCATTTTATTTATCAATTCTTGTTAATAAGATAATTATACATGTTAATTAAAGCATGAACTTGCACTTATCGGAAAGTACATGGAAAGTACGCTTATCAGTATAATTGAATCGAAAAATTATGCAGTTCTCTGATGAAAATTTTTCTCATAATTTTTATATGAATTGGAAACATTTTTCAGAAATATTCGAAAAGTTTACATCTTTTCTCTCAGAATTTTTTATACAAATGAATTCTGAAATATTCTGAAATTTCTCATCCCACAATTTAAAAAAAATATTTTTAAATTTCTTAGATTTTATAACATTTAATCAGAAATTACACTAAAAAATCTTAGAAACGTTACAATATTTCATAATTATAATAACATATATATGAAAAATTCTGAAAAAAGATGTAGATTTTCTGAGAAGTGTTCTAATTCGTATAAAAAATGTGAGAAAGTTATAAAATTATATAGAAATTCTGAAAAATTATATAGAAGTTTCGAAAAATAACATGAAAAATTCTGAGAAAAATTTTCATCAGGGTTATGCATAATTTTCGGTAATAATATAAGAATATATTATCTAATTTTGAACTTAACAGAGAAAGCATAAATCAACATAAAACAATAATTTATGACTTGTTTATAACATAAGATATATTTGCAATAGTACATCATAAGTGGTACATATGAAAGGAAAACATGCAGATTAATACAACCTCGGTAGAACGTATAAGTATATAGACGCATGTGGAGGAAAAATAGCTATTATTTTCATATCCCCATCGTTTTCGCTCGAAAAAACCAGGAAAAGTGTTTCCGCGTGGTTGTTGTTAGGGAATTCACCGATGCCGAGCAACGTATCTACGATCGGGCGGTAGCTTTTGAAGTAAAAAACGTCACGTAAAGTAGGGTATACTAATTGAGAAAAATGCAAGCAGCAAAAAATATAGATAACATATACATTCGTATTAAAAATAAAAAAATTATAGTTTTATTCTTTATAATTTTGTTATACAACATCTACTGAAAAACTTATGTATAAATTGTTTATATAAAATCTTATATTTTTTTTCTTTATATATATATTTTTTACTTACTCAAGTAGAATATAATATTATTCTCTCTTTTGCAAGTAAAAAATATTTTTTTATGTATTATGTTTAATACAAATGCGAGAATCATTTGTCAAACTATTAATTCAAGGAAGCTAAACGATAAACGTACACTGAAAAAAAAGATTGGCTGCTGCAGCAAATTAGATAATAAAATATGGCATAGCATTTTAATTGGTTGCAGCAGTCAATTTTTGGTTGTGTTAGTCTATCGAAATCCTATACTGACATTGCAGATAGGCTAAAGCAATAAAAAATTGGCTGATGCTGCAGCCAATTAAAAATACTATGCCATATTTTACCATCTAATTTGCTGCAGCAGCCAATCTTTTTTTCAGTGTAGTTAAGGAGATTCGCCTATTACCTTGGAGTAAAAAATGCAACTGAAATAAATTGTCATTATAGCGGTTCCGTATCATATGCAATATTAGTGTAATGAATTGTGGATATTACAAAGCCAGTGCAGCATACAAACTGTCGGAACGATGGAAGACGGACACAGACGAGAACGCGATCGACTCGAGCATAGAATGAAGAAGAAGAAAAGGAGAAATGGAATGCAGCGAATGAGGTCGCTGCCGTGGAGGCAAACAACTGCACTCTCCTGACTCCTCCTGGCAAGTTGCTTTCGAATACCATGGAATGACGGAAAACGGTATCCATTCACATTCCTATAGTGACTAATTCGCGCTGTTTCTTACGTGACGCACATGCATGTGCTCGAAGCGATTACGTATCGCGATATTAAAAAAATTCTATCGACTCTATCATATTTCTCGAACGTGAAAATTTCATTACACGGTTATCCGATTCTTTTATTGTCAGATAGCAAACCTTAAGGACATTTCAATTAAAACTTTAAATTTTAAAACTTTAAATTTTAATACGATATTGAGGATATATTTGCAGACAATGTTAAATTTTGCAAACGATATTTTTTTGTCACATTGATATATGTAGAGGAAGGTCACCAATACCGACATACCACTTTGTTTTTAGATAATATTTCTTAAACAAAAGGTAAAAATACAACTTCGAAAACATAAATACAAACTAAAAAGTGTCTTCTATCAGATAGTATAAGCAGTTTTTATAATACTATTTGCAATTTTGCAATAATTAAGTTTTTCATAAGTTATGCAAAAATGAGCGTCTGACAAAATGGGCTCCAAAATTGATATAGTAGGCAATAATGCCAACACACATTCCTATTCTATATATAATACAGATATATCTCCTATTCTGTAAAGCAAACTAATTTATGAAACTATAAATATTTAAAATGACGTAATATTATCAGTATAATATAATACAGTCACTATTATTTTAATTACGCAATTTGCAAAAGAACACCGTAAGAATTTTCTTCTCGGATTCATAGAATTTATTTTTAGCTGATTTGGTATAGAAATAAGCCACAAATATATGAATTATGAGTTTGTACTTCTTTAATTAGCTAAACAGATCACGTTTTTATTAGTATTAATAAGATGCAAAGATTAGTTTCTAAGAAATAAGGGGATGTCGCTTTAGAAGACCTATATCAGTATCGGTGTCAGATAGTAGGGGGCTAGCCAAACTCACAACTCACAACTTACTACTTACAACTTTGTTTAATGGCAATTTTCGTACATTGAAATCGCGGTCTTGTACACCTCGCTATCTCGCACGGAAGTGACGAAGGGGCGGCATGCGCTACCGTCGCGCTACTCACGCATACATATTCGCGAGATGCCGCTTTCCTCTCCCGGTAACGGGACTTATTACTAACACGCGCGGGCGGAGCGCCTAATTTGAATAGACTGATAACACAAATAGAGATACAATTAATGCGCTAACACACTGCCCACCAAGATTATTCTATTAATCTTCTTTTATAGAATCATTCACTGCAGGTAACTTGCAAAGTTTGGTAATTGTACGATTCCCATGGTCGTGCGTACCGTCGCGACGCGTATTAAATTATCTTTGTCAGGATGAACTTCAATAACCCGTCCAATTCTCCATTTTAGTGGTGGAAGATTATCCTCCTTTAATAGCACGAGGTCGTTGACTTGGAGATTTTCTTGGTGGGTTTTCCACTTGACGCGGCTTTGCAAATTGGCCACGTATTCGGCCGCCTACCGTCTCCAAAAATCTTGGACCGAGCGTTGAACCATCTCCCATCTATCGAGGCGGTTGATTTTTATATCCATTAGATCGTTGTCCGGAAGGCTGGTTGGCGGTCCTCCCATAAGGAAATGCCCTGGCGTTAAAGTTGCAGATCAGAAGGATCAGAAGATAAGAGTGACAGTGGTCTCGAATTCAGGCAGGCATCGATCTGCACTAGAGACGTTACTAGCTCCTCAAAGGTAAACAATGTGTTGCCCACGACTCGGCGGAAATGATATTTACAGGATTTGACTCCTGCTTCCCATAGACCTAAATGCGGCAAATATGAAGAAATAAAGCTCTATTCTATGCCTTTCTCCTGCAATGCGTCGCCAACTTCTCCGTTGATGGATATACGGATAAAGGTGTAAATCTCTTGCAATTCGCATTTAGCACCCACAAAATTGATGGCATTATCGCTGCAAATCTTCTGAGGCAAATCTCGCCGACCAATGAAGCGGCGCAAAATTGCTAGAAAGGCCGATGTAGATAACTCACTTGTAGCTTTGAGATGAATAGCTCTGGTAGCGAAGCAGATGAATAGCGCTACGTAGGACTTGGATGTTTTTCGACCTCGCCCTTTATTGACAAGGGTAATGATCGGGCCAGCAAAATCGACCCCGGTGACAGCGAATGCTCTGAACGCTGGACTCTATCGCGGGACAGGGATCCCATCGTTTGGGTTAGTCCTCTTGGATTATATTTAGCACACCAGACACAGGAATGGCAGACCTGGTGCATCAAATTTCTTGCGTTTAGTGGTCAGTATTGCTGGCATATTGATGCCAATTACAATTGTTATTGGCATGCAGTAGAGCGCGATGTTCCCTTTCGATCA
The DNA here is from genome assembly GCF_001594055.1 of Mycetomoellerius zeteki. Taxonomy (NCBI): domain Eukaryota; kingdom Metazoa; phylum Arthropoda; class Insecta; order Hymenoptera; family Formicidae; genus Mycetomoellerius; species Mycetomoellerius zeteki. The sequence goes on from NW_017257501.1 coordinate 148,451, forward strand.
GCAAACACGTGATCCTGCATTGCGCGGGCAACAAAATGGGATGTTTCCTTTCGAAACTCCAAGGCGTAGCTTGAAGCCGCCCGCCCACCCTGATTATACCATGTTCGTCCAGAAATGGGAGTAACTGAAGTAATGGGCTAGTTTTGCTCAACTCTCGTTTGTCTTGTAGACATTTTAGCTTTTCTGCGAAGTAGACATGTTGTGAATACTTGAGTATCTCGCGCCTTGATAATTCCAACTCAAATAGAGTTAATTTAGATAGTTCTCTGTCTTCATGTCTTTTGCAGCAGTTAGAAATAAATCTAATACAATAAGCAAGTATCCGTTCAATCTTCGTGAACGTCGAACAGTCCGTAATGAGTGTGTTGATGGTCTCGTTAGAAAACGATGATTGAGGTACGATGAGATTACAAACTGTAGAGGCTGGAAATGCTAGGCTCGCGAAATCCATATGTCTGCGTCATACCCTAGCTGCCACCCGAGGCAGACTAACAATTCCATATTAGGAAAAAACGCAGGGCTAGAAGCGATACGATTA
>NW_017257501.1:149876-158453 GCF_001594055.1 Mycetomoellerius zeteki
CAAAAAATGTTTGCTAAAAAGTTAATTACGATTATGATTTTTTGTTAATTGACAAATTGCAATATCGAAAAACGTGCAATTCTCCGTTATAGTACGGCAAATAACGCGTATTTAAAAAAAAAATCATTGTAATCGGTTGAGAATTCAGCCGTCGAGTGATTTTTTATCACGAAAAATAACTTTATGCCCACTGTGCGTCGCGCCAAGACATAAAATGATCCAAAGCAACCCCCATATTAACGTTATCTGAGACCAGACTTAAGATTCCTTACACGCGAACATCCTGAGAAAACCGATTAAACATCACGAGTAATGGTTTACTCAGCTATATTTTTCGAGGCATAATAAAATTTGACATCCACTCGGAGCAATTTTTCCGCAGACTCGAGAAAATCGTAAATTACCTCCCCTTTAAAGCACTCTAGATTAACCACGATAGGACCTAAGAAAAAACGTAAATCACCGCTTAACATTGCAACTTAACAATTGTTCTAGACAAAGGAAAAGACGCCCTTTTTTGAGGTATAAATAGGGGCCCGCGAGAGAACGCGTCGTCAATCCTCAATAGTAGTCGGGCAGTAAGTTAGTCGTGTCAGTGTCGGTCAATCCTCAACGGTACTCGGGCAGTCACTCAGTTCGTGTCAGTATCGGTCAATCCTCACTAGTAGTCGGCTAGTTACTTAGTCCGTTCAGCAACGGGAATCAATCAATCAACCAGTGTCGGTCTCTCGGTGCTAGTTAGAACTACTAGTCAAACTGACCGACCGTGCTGTCTGCGCTACTGGGGCCTCTACCCTCTGCCCTATGGTCGGCCGCACAGGAAACAGCTCACCAACATATCAAATCGTTCACCGTTCATCTATCAGTAAGTTTTTAATTTTTCTCGCCTTCCGTTTCCCGTTTTTCTTTCTTGGGTCCACATAAAAATATAACTCCCCTTATAGTGCGCGTTAGAGGTTCCGCGAGAGCCACCCGTCCACGGGGTCGGAATCCAACCGTCCTCAGGAGTCCGCGGGGCCGCCAATCCGAACCCGACTTGTTAGCTGAGTGTTAGCTTGTTAGCGTCGGCACCACCAAATAGTGTAGACATCGAAATATCTTACTCCCATCTTTCTCCCGACGATAATGTTCCTTTAGATTTATCCATCCCTTCCGTCCCTGAACCGAACCCGACTTGTTAGCTGAGTGTTAGCTTGTTAGCGTCGGCACCACCAAATAGTGTAGACATCGAAATATCTTACTCCCATCTTTCTCCCGACGATAATGTTCCTTTAGATTTATCCATCCCTTCCGTCCCTGACCCATTACTCCTTGATATCCTGCAATATTCCCCTCCTCCCATATCCGAGCGATTCCCTCCCCCTGACCCTCTCGAACAACCAATTCCACCCCCTTCCTCAAACCAACTCCCAATCTCCCCACTGGCTTCATCTCCCATTGGTCCTTCCCCCGAAGAACGGGATCGGATGTTCCGATTCTATTCCGCGACTTACAATGAAGCCGATCAAATAGTCACTGTATATATCCCTGGCAATCCCACTCCTTATACAGTCCTTTACCGACACTTCCAACCCTTGTGCTCCTGTACCGCTTTCCTCACCAGCACCTTATAATCCCATCCCTCTCCTAGTCTATTACACAATTACACACAAGAAATATACTCACCCGATTCTATGCAACTGTAAACGCGACATATACACATACACGTTAAATAAGTTTTTACCGCCGGTTTATATATTATTATTATCATTTCTTTTTTTCTTTTTATCATTATGTTTTTTTTAATAAATTTATGTTAATTTTAAAATGAACATCTTTGCCCAATAGGGCATATTTATTTAAACCCCTCGTATCCCGTAATTCCACTAGCATTCTTAAGTTCGCACCTGGTCCAGTCCTGGGTAAAAGGATTAAGTTCCTTGACCCGAAAGTAGGACCGACGTTCGCACTGCTCAAAGGAAACAGGTGTCATAGGGTCTCTTCGGGACGCTGACCCATATTCCAGAGCAATAAAAGGTGCGTTCGACTATCGGGTGTTCGCCTCTGCGCGCATACCTGAGAGACTGAGTCTAAGCGTCCTTCCACATCCTCTCATTTCCCTCCTTATCTCCTTCAATCAAACCTTCCGAGAGCTTGGACGTAACACTTACAACGGGGCGAAGATCTAACAACCACTTGGGGCCACTGCACCATAAGGAATTATCCTTCAACTGAGCTGGTGAGACTCCTCTCGAGATCAGATCTGCGGGATTCTCTGAACCTCTTACATGGTTACAATGAATAGCGGACAATATGTCAACAATTTCCGCCACACGGTTGGATACAAAAGGCCTCCAACGTGATACGTCTCCGCGAAGCCATTACAGCACAACTATGGAATCGGACCATGCCCGTATTTCGTCAACTTCAATGTAAATGGCGTGTTTTACATTATCGATCAGCTTAGATAATAATAGCGTGCTACATAGTTCTAATACCTAAGTATAGATTATTTAGTTAAGGGGGCTACCCGAGCATAATAACCTAACCGTCGTTTCTCCGCTAGATTTGCTTATCGACTGTATGTATTAGGTAGTTGCATTGAAACCCGCTGTTCGGCTATAAGTGTATCTAGATGTTTCATACTTTAGTACGGACAGTTGTCGCTTATGTCACCTTGAAAGGTAACCCCTTGCTACTAACTTCAAGCCAAAAGCCGCCATATTTAATTGAGACAAGTGCCTCGAATAAGCAAGTTAAAAATGGATCGTGATAAATTGTTTTTTCGATGTGTGCTTTTACACTACAGAAAAAAAAGTTTCTTGTGGCGTATTGTAACTGGGGATGAAAAATGGATCTTTTTTTACAACCCTAAACGCAAAAAATCATGGGTTGATCCTGGCCAACCATCAACATCCATGCCAAAACGGAATATCTATGGTCACAAGGTCATGCTGTGTATCTGGTGGGATATGGAGGGGGTAGTGCTTTATGAGCTCTTGAAACCCAATGAAACGATCACCGCCGAATGTTACAAACAGTAACTCGAGCGTTTGAACGATAATTTAATGGAAAAAAGGCCGTCAACAGCATCAAATCGTCAAAAAGTGATTCTGCTGCACGACAACGCTCGGCCTCATGTTGCATTGGCAGTGAAAAAAAAGCCGATGGAGCTGAAATGGGAAGTCCTTCCTCACCCAGCGTATTCTCCAGACCTTGCCCCAAGTGATTATTACTTGTTCCGGTCGATGCAACATGCCTTAGAAAATACACACTTCCGTAATCACGAAGAAGTCCAAAAATGGATGGATGAGTGGATAGCGTCAAAAGACAGAGCATTCTTTCGACGTGGGATTCAGCTTTTGCCAGAGAAGTGGGAGAAAGTAGTAGAATCCGAGGGAAAATATTTCGATTAAGGTATCTCAATAAGTTTTTCCAATATAAATGCTTAAAGAATGAAAAAAAACAGCGGGTTTCAATGCAACCACCTAATAGATACATGCGCCATATGTATTCTCAGACGCATCGTAAAATCCAAACATAGAATATCGACAATCTTTCGACGCACCTACAACTAATCGAGGTACATGTAACTCATGAGTATTATTTAAGGAATCTCGGAATTCCTTCCACTTGTCTAGCACCAAATCTGGGAATGGATCATCTCAGTCCGTCTTGATTTCCCAAAGACTTTTCATTAGGAGTTTAACTACAGTTAAAATGGGACCTATTAAGCCCAAAGGATCGAATAATTTACTAATTGCGGACAACATTTCGCGCTTTGTGGACGCATGACCTATTGTATTTGTCGTAAACTGAATTCTGTCTGAATTTGGATTCCATTCAATCCCTAAAGCTCGAATAGTATTGTTAACATTAATCTCAAAACTAGAATCAGATTCACGAAGCTCGGGCGGAACTCCTTCCAGTGCACTGTCAGAATTAGAGGACCATTTGTGCGCTTCGAACCCTCCTTTTCATAATAACATAATTAATTGTTTTTGCAAAAAAACGAGCATTTTCAGTCGTATTAGATCCAGAAATTATATCGTCGACGTAAGTATTCAATAGAGTATATGACGCAAGAGGATAACTCCCTTTATCTTTCTCACCTAATCGTTTCAAGCAACGCACTGCCAAATAAGATGCGCAGGCTTGGCTGTACGTAACAATATTCAAGCGATAATCTTCTACGGATTCTTCAGGCGAAAATCTCCATAAAATTCGTTGAAAATCGCAATCGTCTTCCTGAACCAACACTTAGCGATACATTTTTTGTAAGTTGGCGGTTAAAGCTTAAATTTTACTTAAATTTTATACTTAAATTTTGTAAGTACGAAAACGAATAATTATGTCGATTAAGTCATCTTGTAAAACTGGCCCGATTGGGAGAGTGTCATTTAAAGACACGCCTTTATTATTTTTAGCGAATGCGTCAAATACAACGCGCAACTTTGTATTACTACTAACTTCTTTTAACACTCCATGATGAGGTAAATAAACCGCCTTTTTGTAATCGTCAAGGGGAAGTTTCAGGATTGACATGTGACCTAACTCGATATATTCTCGCATGAACTTAACATAACGATCTCGCAACATAACGATCAATAAGTACCCGTGTTTGAAGACAGATGACGTTGCTGATACAAGTTAGCATTACCATCTTATACTACCATCTTTCAAATGACGCCATACAAAATTTCAGAGTGATTCATGCAATAGTTTTGATTTGACAGCAATTCGTAGTGAGAGTGTTTGATGTTTTCCGATACAATGGAAAAAGAACAATATCGATCCATGATTCGCTTTTTATTTTTGGATGGAAAAACGTGCGAAGAAATAAAAACGAAATTGGATACCGTCTATGGGAACCCTTCACCATCTATGACAACCGACATCAGATATTGGTTCAACGAATTCAAACGTAGTCGTTCGTCTGTTTTTGATGAGGAGCGCCCCGGCCGCCCGGCAGACGTGGTTACTGAGGAAATCGTTGAAAAAGTCCACGACATGATTCTTGCTGATCGCCAAACGAAAGTGCGTGAAGTAGCAGAGGCTATAGGCGTGTATGGAACGGCATTCAATATTTTGCATGATAATTTAGGAATGAAAAAGCTGTCGGCCCGATGAGTGCCGCGATTGCTCACGGTGGACAACAAGCAAATGCGGCTATCAATTTCAAGGCAATGTTTGGAACTGTTCAAGCGCAATCCGAAGGAGTTTTTGCGTCGAGTAGTAACCGTTGATGAAACATGGATTCATTACTACACACCGGAGACCAAGGTATAGTGAAAACAGTGGATTTCACCCGGCGAAAGTGCTCCGAAGAAGGCCAAGACGGTCCCATCGGCTGGAAAAGTGATGGCCACTGTTTTTCGGAATGCGCAAGGCGTAATCTTCATCGACTACATGGGGAAAAGCAAAACTATCACAGAGCAGTACTATGCTGACTTATTGGGCCGATTCGATGTTGAATTGATGAAAAAACGCCCCCATTTAGCGAAAAAAAGTGTTGTTCCATCAGGACAATGCACCGTCTCATTCCTCCGCAGTCGCCACAGCCAGATTGGTCGAATTGCGGTACGAATTGCTGCCGCATCCATCGTACTCTCCAGATTTAGCCCCTGCGACTTCTTGTTTCAAAATTTGAAAAAATGGCTCTGTGGAAAAAGATTCACGTCGAATCTCGAATGAGGAGGTCATTGCCGAAAGAGAGACCTATTTTGCAGAGTTCGACAAATCGTATTTTTCGGAGAGGTTAAAAAATGGCAGAAACGTTGGGAAAAGTGTATCCTCCTAAAAGGGGATTACGTTGAAAATTAAAAAAAAGTTTTGTGAAAATCTTATGTCTTCATTACTAACACGGGTACTTATTGATTTGCCCTCGTATATGCGAAAATGTTCAATTCGTAACTATTAGCAATTCTCAATATAATTATTTGTGACATAATTGGTGACAGCGATGGGATAGTAACAAGAACTGCTGCACCCTAACACAGTAATTCATAAATGCGAAAATATCTAAATGGTTACTATTTGTTAGGTATTCAGTATAGGACGATCAAAGATGCGCGCCACTACGGGCGTTAGAAGTTGGGGATCCATTTAGAGAGGAGAGGAACTCGCGTCCCTAGTAACTAGTTAGGTTGGAGTGAGTGTACCGATTCCTTCCTTCGTTTTCGTATTCTATGGCGGTTGTATTCTGTGTGCCTTCCACGTGCTTGTACAAAACGACCAGAGAATATACTCAGTTTTTGTCACTGACAATACGTCTGCGTTTTCCTTACATACACAACACTATTAAATACGTAACACCTAGTTTGTTGTACGTAGCTTGAGTGATAAAATTTGCCTTACTGGCACTATCGAGAAGAGCGCGAATCGGAATTCGTAAGCCATTGCATCGCGTCGCTTCTAACCTTGCAGTGGCCATAAGAATTCGTCGCCTTTTTACCTTGTGATATGCGTGATTAACCGTTATGTTAGCAACCAATTGATGATTATTGTTCTGCAGTTTTGATTTTACTGATTTGAGTCCTTGTCAGCCTGTAGTTGATTACATAATGTATTGTGTCTCCCGTTACATTCTCGACAGGAGCCCATTTTGCATGTCCTTACATAATAGTCGTTTTCGAGGCAGTTTATATACAACTTTAGCCGTTTTTGATGCGATCGGCAACCGATAGAGCTAGAAATTTCTAACAAGCATATAAAAAATGTGATCCATTGCAAAGGTAACACCCGTATTCAGAGAAACAGTTAGAGAACTCGTTTTTTTATTTGCAACACCCTTATTCACCTTACTGCTGCTTCTTTTCCTTGAGAGACTTTTCGGCCTTGTCAGCCGATCGTGTCTCGATACACTCTAGAATGAGACTTCTGTTTTTTAGAAATTCCAGCATGTCGTTTAGCGTCACTGTTTCACTAGACTTCGCTTCCTCTTTCCATGCTCGAAGAGCTTTTTACAACTTGTCTTCCATCATGTGCATGACTAGGTCATCCCAAGTATCAGTAGGTAATTCTAGAATCTTTAACATTCGCAGGTGCCTGGAAGTATAATCAATTAACTCGCGAAGAGCCTTCGCTGACTCTTTAGCTATGACGGGCATTATGAACAAACATTCAGTATGTTTTTTCTTGAGCGATCTAGGATTATCATATCTACTTAACAGTAATTCCCAAGCCGTCGAATAATTTTAACCCGTTAGCTCGATGGACTCGATAATTTTAGCGGCGTCCCCGGAGATTGACGAAGCTAAATATTAAAATTTTTCCACATCAGACAGTTGCGCTCTGTTGTGTATGATGGATCGAAAGCTGTCCGAAAAGGCTTTCCAATCCTCGATTTTACCATCAAACCTCGAAAGTTTGATGGTAGGCAACTTTACTCTAGTATCTGTGCTAGTCGTGCTTGTATTGTTCGCACGCGATTGAGTAAGTCGATTTGTCGCGCGAAAATGGCTGACAATGGTTTGCTATTGCAACAACCGAATGACCACGTCTGTTTCTCGCGGCACAGCGTCCGACGCTGACATTTGCTTCATACATCGCTTTAACAAAGACTTTACCTTGAAATACCTTTCTTCGAAACATTTTTGCTCTAGTGCGTCCTCGTTGATGAACTCGCTCTCTTTCTCGAGCAATTGCTTTTGGACTCGAACTCGCGTTATGTCTCTTCTAGCTTCTCCAGCCTTGCCTCTGCTTGTTCCTTGTCAAGCTCAATGTCTGCTTCATCATTAGCTTGCGTCACTCGCGTTCGCAATCTCGTCAACTTTGCCTTTACATAGCCTCGCGCTCGGCGAAGATCAGCGATCTTCGATATCCTTGAAATTGTCTCGTTATCGTAACCTCGAGATTCGTTGATATTTCGGTATGTTACCCGAACGTAATAATCTTTTGCGAATACTAGACGTAATGGCCAGACGTGAAATCTGGCTCGAAGGACCAAATGTGTTAGATAGTAGAGGGTTAGCCAAACTCACAACTCACAACTTACTACTTACAACTTTGTTTAATAGCAATTTTCGTACATTGAAATCGCGATCTTGTACACACCTCGCTATCTCGCACGGAAATGACGCAGGGAGCGGCACTCACTACTGTCGCGCTACTCATGCATGCATATTCTGTAGGTAACAACATTCTCAATGCCTCCTTAGCGCAGAGAGCGGAGGAAGCCTAGGGACTTTTAAAGTTTGCGAGTTGCCTACGAGCAGCGTTCTAAAAAGACAGAAAGAATAATGGCGCTCGTCCTGGATAATAGCCACGTGTGTTTCTCCTGTAATGAAAGTTATTTTTACATCTACTCATCAGCTGAGCCTCGTAGCCCCACATTGGTGACCCCGACGTGATTGAGAGGAAGAAGTGATCGACCGACAGCCGCCGTTTGAGCGGTTTCGAGACAAGCCTAGTTTCGGACCGAGCAGCGTTGCACGTCGCCGACATCGTAACCGGCAGCAAGGTCACATCGCCGAGGTCGGGACCGGCAGGAAGGTTCCGTCGTCGAAAGCATCACAGGGACAGACGGGCCAGCCCAGCAATCGGGATTCAGCACGCCATCGTCAGAGCCAGCAAAGGGCATCGCAGCCATCGTGGCCA
>NW_017257501.1:158489-176011 GCF_001594055.1 Mycetomoellerius zeteki
CCGCCATTATAGTCGGGTAAGTACCGTGCGCAGTGCGTCAGTTTTAGCGCGCGTGGCCCGGCGCTATATTAGAGAGAATCTCCCGCGTTTTCTTCGGTTAACGCACTCTCTAAATCTAAATCAGTGGATAGTCATTAATTACCCAGTGGCATACTTGGCACTGATAATCAGTGAAGTTCAATTAAAAAAGAAAGAATATTTGAGCATTATTTGACTAAAATACTGATATTTGCACGTTAATTTCAATCTTCCAATACCATATTCATTGAATTTAACAACTAAAACAAGATTAGTTAGATCACATAATAAAGATTAGCTAGGTTAGGAATCTCACATTTAATTCACTAATTACCAGTGGCATACTTGGCACTGAAGATCAATGATTATCCACTGATTCAGATTTAGAGAGCATGAACTTTAGTCAACGATTTCTCCGTTTTGACAGATTAATATTAAGCGATCGACAGTTTACGTAGCGCGCGCGTTGGCGGTTAGTATTTAAGGCCGTGTAACAAATATGACAAGTGGTTGTTCGGGAGTTTCAACGCGGTAGACGTGTAGTCATGGCTCCTCCCACCATAGAGGAATTGCAGGAGCAGTTGGTGTAGCTGTAAGCCACGCTTCAACAGATTCAGGGCAACGTGGTCGGGAACGTCGCGCGCGTGGATTCATAGGATTGAAAATTCCACCGTTCCTAATCAAAGATCCGGTAATATGGTTCATTCAAGTCGAGGCGACGTTCGAAACCGCACAGAGCAAAAAACCAAGGCGCATCACGTGATTATGTCCCTGGACGCCGAAGCTATTGCGTGTTGCAGAGATCTTATTGCGGAACCCGATGAGAATGAATCATACACCAAGTTGAAACAGCGCATCATAGAAAGTTTTTCAGCATCAGCGGAGAGCCAACTCCGACAATTAATAAAGGGCCAAGTGCTTGCGGGAAACCGTCGCAGATCCTCAGCCGACTTCGCAACCTAAACCCTGACAAGCGATGCGACGACGCAGTAATAAAAACTGTATTTTTCGAGTACCTATCGACATACATTAAAGGCATTCTCGCGACTTCCGAATGCATGGATCTGGACAAGCTAGCCAAAATGGCCGATAAAATAACCGAAACCGCGAGCGATTCTGCGCAATGTGCTATCGCATCGCTGTTAGAATCGAAACTTTTCGACCTAAAAGCCAAGATCGATCGTCTTTCTGCTGATATGTGGCCACCCTCGCGGCTCAGGTTAAGCGGTCCAGCAGATCTTAGGTGAGAGTCGAGGTGAACAAAAATCGTAAGCGTTCTAAAAGTAGACGTTCTAGTGTCTGCTGGCCACACAGAACCTTCGGGGACCAGGCGTGAGTTTGTAAGGATACTGACAAATCCCTATGTTCTTGGCCTAAGCCCAAGGCTCTCACGGACGGGAAAGCGAGGGAATAGAGTCGTTTGTCACCCAGGAGACGGGTGTGGCAGGCGCCGACTCTTCCGTCCGTCTTCACATCCGCGATCGAGTCATCGGGGAGCTATTCCTTATGGATACAGGGACGGAAATTTCACTGCTCTCCAGTAAACATGCGACGAATAAAACTCCGAGCTTTATGCGGCAAACAACACGCGAATAGACACGTATGGGGAATCGTTCTGAACCCTACATTTAGGCTTACGCCCGCTCACATGGAACTTCTGCGTCAGTCCCGTACTCAATTATTGGGGCCGACCTGATAGCACATTACGGTCTCTTCCCGGACCTTACATATTCATCGATCTGCAAAACAATGTGTACGTGTTGAGCTACGATTGTCAAATCCGTACCATAGTTGGCCATCCCGGCACAGTCAATCCCGGTACGAAGTTTGCGCGCATTTTATCCGAATTTCCGGTCTGGATCAGACAATTCCAAATTGCAACAGTGACGTTCGTCATCATATCATTACCACGGGTCCGCCGGTAACCGAGCGCCCCAAACGGTTAAGTCCGGTCAAGTTAAAAACAGCAAAGGTTGAATTTTAATGGCTAGTCGAAGCCGGGATATGCCGACCGTCCAGTAGTCCATGGACGAGTCCCATTCATATGGTACAAAAAAAAGACGGGTCATGGAGGATCTGTGGCGATTACCGTCATCTTAACACGATAACCGTGCCGGATAAATTCCCCGTGCCACATTTGCACGACTGCTCCTCCAACCTTCGTGGGAAAGTCATTTTTTCTAAGCTGGATCTGCATCAAGCATACAACCAAATTCCAGTCGCATTGGAAGATATTCCGAAAACGACTGTCGTCACGCCCTTCGGGCTGTTTGAAGGGGGGGGGGATATAAATTTATGACATACGGTCTCAGAAACGCTAGTCAAACATTTCAGCGACAAATCTTCCGCGCACTCGGTGACCTGAAATTTGTGTTTGCATTCATTGACGACATTCTCATCCACGTCTCTAGAAGACGTACGAAATCCATTTACGTATCGTGTTACAGCGATTAAAAAAGTTTCACTTACGCCTCAATGTAGAGAAATGAGAGTTCGGCAAACAAGAATTGGAATTCCTCGACTTTACGATAAACAACGAAGGTTGCAAACCAACATAAGGTTCAGGCCATTCGCGAGTTTCCTAGGCACGATAATTGAGTTGCGTCGTTTCCTTGGGTTTGTTAACTTCTATCGTAGACTGCTGCATAATGCAACTACTGTTCAGGCATCACTAAATGAGTACCTTCGCGACTCAAATGACAAACGGCCAATCGTATGGATGCCGACGACTGAGGAAGCGTTCAATAAGTGCAAAGAGAATCTGACCGGCACGACTATACTTTCTTACCTCTCCGACGCAGCCGAGACACGCCTCGTTTGCGACGTGTCCGATTTTGCTATTGGGGCCGTCCTCGAGCAACGCCTAGACTTTTGGAAATCCCTCGCGCTCTTTTCGCGCAAGTTAAGTCCGGCGCAACAAAATTATAGCGCGTACGATCGTGAGCTAACCGCAATTGTCGAAGCAGTAAAATACTTTCGCTATTTCCTTGAAAGGCGTGATTTCAAAATTGTAACATATCACAAGCCTCTCATCTACGCGTTCATGCAACGTTTGGAAAAGGCGTCACCGCGTCAACAGAGACAACTGTCGTTTATCTCACAGTTCTCCATTCGTATCGAATACATATCGGGTAATAACAATATCGTGGCGGATTCCCTTTCCCGCATCGAAGCTATTCGCCGAAATTGAACTTAACGAGCAGAGTAGCAGGAACAAGACGAGGAGTTATGGTCTATTCGCGAATCTCCTGACTTTCCGCTTATCATGAAGTGAATTCAATGAGGGTCGACGCATACCACATTTTATTGTGAAATTACCGGCGGTGCAATTCGCCCTTATATACCGGCATCCTTACGCAAACGCGTTTTTCGCATGTTCCACGATGTAGCTCATCCGAGTCCTAAAGTCACAGGACGGGTAATCCGTCAACGGTATGTGTGATCTAACATGCATCGCAACATTGCGAAGTAGTGCAAAAATTGTCTAGATTGTCAATAATCAAAAATAACCCGACATGTTCAATTAAATCCTGAAAAATTTGTTGCATCGGACGGTCGTTTCGAGCATGTTCATATGGATATAATAGGTCCCTTGCCTGAGTCGGACGAGTACAAATACTGTGTAACAATCATCGATAGGTTTTCACGTTGTTTCAAGTAGCAATACTTCTTAAGAATATCGAAGCCATAACAGTGGCACGCGCGTTTGACGACATTTGGGTGACAAATTTTGGAGCACCTAAGACGGTAACTACTTTTCAAGGTAGCCAGTTCGAAGCACAATTTTTTACCGTACTTTTTCAGCTGATCGGCTGTCAGCGAATTCGCACCACGGCGTACCACCCCGCCTCGAACGGTATGATCGAGCGGTGGCATCGAAGTTTTAAGGCTGCGATTATGTGTCATGCAAATGAAAACTGGTCACGAGTACTCTCGACTGTATTATTGGGTCTGCGTATCCGTCTCGATACCGGCGCATCGCCTGCGGAATTCGTATACGGAGCGACTTTGCGCGTCTCTCCGGAGAATTTGTCAGATGATTTTACTCCTAATCCTAAAGTGTTCATCGAAGAATTTCGCGAGCATGTGCGTAAAGTCAAGCCAATCTCTATAGAGCATAAACACAAGAAACGCGCATTTGTGTTCAAAGACTTATACTCGTGTTCCTACGTGTTTCTACGGGTGGGCGGTATCAAGAGATCGTTAGAGCGTCCTTACACCGGCCCTCACAAAATTATCAATCGTGTGTCGGATCGCGTGTTCGACATCATTGTTAACGACATATAGCGTAGTGTATCGGTCGAAAATTTAAAACCGGCTTATTGTATACGCGATGACATATGCAATGCGATCTCAGAGGTAAGGCAAACATCCAATTCGTCCAGCAACGAGCAACCAGTTTTAAAAACGTATGCACGTCCCAAGAAAAAAGTCACTTTCGCCCTATAAGTTACAATAAGTTATCCCAGTGACAAATGTAATTAGCTTAAAATAAAGACACCAAAGACAACATGCCATGATATGTTTTAGACCTAAGTCCCGGTAATATATTATAAATATACCTGTGATTAAAGCAGTATTTTGTAAACTTATTAAATAAGCAATAGTGTTTAGATTCGTTGTCACTCGAGGGGGAGTATGTAGGGAACAACGTTCTCAATGCCTCCCTAGCGCAGAGAACGGAGGAAGTCTAGGGACTTTTGAATTTTGTGAGTTGCCTACGAGCAGCGTTCTAAAAAGGCAGAAAGAATAATGGCGCTCGCCTGGATAATAGTCACGTGTGTTTCTCCTGTAATATAAAAGTTATTTTTATATTTTTAAGTAAAGTGGTCGACTTGTAAACCTTCCATCACGTTATATGACAAGCGTGAACTTATCCTGAGACACGGACTCATCAACTGAGCCTCGTAGTCCCACAATTCGCGAGACACCACTTCCCTCTCCCGGTAACGAGACATATTACTAACACACGCGGGCGTGCGGAGCGCCTAATTCGAATAAACTGATAACACAAATAGAGATGTAATTAACGCGCTAACAATCGGTGACCTTCCTCTATATAACAATTAAAACAATGAAATTATAAATTATAGAGAATATCTTTCTCTTTTTGTAAATTTACTTATTGTTTTATTAAAAGATATATACATACAAGGAATAATAAACTATTATTTAATCGATTAAAAACGAATTATTTAATGTACATAATTAATTCGTTTTGTACACTGTGATTTTGGTATTAACTGAAATTAATCTCTAATGTATAAAACTTAATGAAACAGTAGACAATAAAAACAAAAATATAAGTTATAAGAAGTATCTTTCTTTTATATAGATTTATTCAATGTTTTATCTCAGAAGATACAAACAAAGAATAACAAACTTATTTATTAGATTACAAAAAATTATTTTTAATGTAATTGATTCGCTTTGGAGAGTCGTACATTGTAATTTTTATACAAAGTGAATAATAGCTATTCTACAATGTGCCTTTTGATCAAAAAGACAAGAGATAAACAGAGACAAACGGCAAGAAACTAGAAACAAAGAGCATATTGTAGAACAGCTATAAATTAATCTATAATGCATAAAACTTAATGATACTTCTTAAAATGATCCATGTTTCCTATGTTAACTCTTAAGATAAAAAATATTTTATATTTGATTGTCATGTCATGAACAAGATGTAGAAGTGAAATTATTTTAACATGATTGATTAATTTGTAAGCAATACATTTATACTAATTGCTACACTTGATGAAGAGACGGTAGCAGGGTTTCTCTGGTCGGACCAAAGTTATAAGCGGTTTATTGTCACGCATGGTTATCCACGTGTCCGAATTTAATCGTATCATGTAAAAATCATCGCGAGATAGAACAGCAGGCTGATTAAACGATTGATATTTGTAATCAATAATTCCATTCGTGTAACCACTATTTCTGCACACTTTTACTGCTTCCTCCTGTGACGTAACTTCTGACGGATAACATAGAGTATGCCATACGCCGTATGAACGTTGCACCACTTCGCCTGCAGCAGGTCTGAGAAGCAATTAAACAAATTTATAGTTAAGTTAATAAATGTATGTTCATTGCTCAATTTCGTCAACATTTAATAACATTGTATATCATCCATACAGCAATGATGGCATAGCCATCTCATTTCAGTCAAGTCTCACCTGTCATCTGTGAGTTGTTGTATCCTTCTGCAATCCGTTTCATCTTCGCCATTCGGACAATCATTGTCGCCATCGCACACGAAATCTTGCGAGATGCAAGTAAGATTTTTGCTTTCTCTGCACATATAATGTACATTTGTATATGTATAATTACTAATTGTAATAATTTTTACAAGGTTTGTCATTTATTTAGCAATACATTTTCTAAAGTGCCAGAGAGATAGTTTATATAACATATATTAATATTATCAACTTTGGTAGGGATATAAACGACTAAATATAAACATACTTAAGTAAAAAAATTCTTCCATTATAATCTGCATGTTTAATTAAGAGAACAGAGAACGACACACAGTTTTGGCAGAAGTACAGATAAAAAATTTATAATAAATGAAACAAATGTACATTTATTGTGTCGGTTTCAATCTATATAACAATTATTTATTAATTTTAAGTTGCTTCCTCACAATAATTTCAAAATATTATGTGTATTAGGATTTATACTAATTGTAAGTGAATAAACTATAATGGCATAAAACTTAAAGATACTTCTTAAAATGATCCATGTCCTATAAAAATATTTTTTACATTCGATTGTCATGTCATGAACAAGATGTAGAAATGAAATTGTATGAAAACTGCCAAAACATGACAATTATTGAGATTTGATGTCTATGTAAAAGAATAGTCGGAAGGTCATTATAATAAGACTACATAAACGAACTAAGGTCCCCGAATAAGTGTAATATAGTATATCATCAACTTGCATGACGAGAGAATGAAAAATTTAATCACAATTTTAATTTAATGTCTTGCCACATTAAACTTAAATCAAGTTTTACGAAGAGAACGTGAGCGATTTGAATTTATTGTAATAATTTGCCAAACATATACATAAGTTTTAATTTATTTAATTGAATATATAAAATTACTAAGGATGAAAATTACTAAAATTACTAATATGAGGTCGAAACGTTTAACATTGACGTTTATTATGTTTTATTATTGAAGCAACGTTTTTAAAAACTAACTAACTTTTCATATTGATATTCGATGCAGGCTTATATAATCTTTTTATAAATAATTATTTAATATTATTAATCTTACGTATTGCATTTGAAGCTGGTAATGGTACATTGACATTCTTCTGGCGATTCGTCCGTTTTATCGAGACAATGTCGTACCCCGTCACACAATCGTTCTGGCGTAGTCAGTTTTAAATATTCTGCGCAGCTACATATTACAGGCTCATCCGCTCCGTTCGAGCAATCCACTTTTCCGTCACAAAATGCGCTCTTCGGGATACATTCACCATTCTTGCATTGTATCTCCGACTTCGCGCATTCTACACAAAAATGCATTTTAAGAACATGTGCACAAAAAAGAATTAATCAACAATTAATTAAAGATTAAGCTAATAGATTTGATAAAACAAGTCTGCATAGTTTTTGTTTGTTTGGAAAAGAATAATAATTTCTCGTAGTTTTTGATGCGCTGAATCCGTAAGTGAAAATGTTCTATCAGATTTTTGAGAAAAATGAGGTTGAAACGCCTAATACAATGCGTTATATTTCTAAAATAGGGCGCTGTAAAAGATTTGATATTATTTCAAGTACAATATCCAATCATTAATATGAGCCCTTTTTGAAATCTCTCACAAATCGGGATCGTTAGTCAACTACGAATTTTCAAAAATAGCCAAAAATAGTCAGAAACACATTTTTCGTATCTCTCATTTTTTTCAAAAGCTTGACATGACAGATTCACCGACGAATTCGAATTCAGCGCTTCAAAAATTATGGGAAACTATTCTTCTTTTCAAAACAGCATAAAAGATAAAATTGTAGACCTGTGTAATTAATAATTCTAGTTAGAGAAAAACATAATAGCAGCAATTATACTATGTAGCAATTATACTAGGTAACAATTATATAAGTTTATACGTATGTAGAATTAATACACATGCAGTTGCAATAACTATAAAATTTAATTGTATACATTTTTAAAAAAATTCTATATATATATATTATTAAAAATTATTTATTACTATTGGTCTCGTTTCTTCTTCTAATCTGTTGCACTTGCAGTAAACACATTCCATGCTTCTCATCCGCACCATCTCGGCAATCTACCACACCGTCGCATACCTGATTCCAAGGGATGCATTGTCCAATGTTGCATCGAACACCGTCACATACGGCTTCAGGCATTGGTTGCGACACTTTCTCTGCAGTATCATGATAGAAAAATTCAATCACGTTAAATTATCTCATTGTTTCCGTGTAAAAATACAATCGACATAAAGTTAATTGGATGATTAAAAATTAATGGTGTAAACGTGTCTTTATATCTATGCAAGATAACTTACCTAAAGCTTGTGTAAGATAAGCATGGATGTAATCAATGCTTGTCAAGTTCCGAGTGCTTCTGAAGCTGCATGGGCCGCCGTTTTCTTGAAATATAGCCACGGGATACCATCCTTTTTCGCTGCGACAAAACACTGTACCGTTCCAATTCGAAGAAGTTCCATTGATCTAAGTACATATAAAAGATAAAATCGAAATTTGATTGCATATTTTGCATTGTCAGTTAATAAATGAAAATAATTGTAGTTCGATTGTTATTATGAAATTTTACCGGGCATTTAGTGCCTAAAGTTTCGACGAAACAACGATAGCACTTGTCGCAATTTTGGAGGATTGGTTGAAGAAAGATCGATTGTGTCACGTGTTCGTTGTCTGTACCGATTGCTACACATAAATCGCCTTTTGCCGGTGGATATATTCTGCGAAAATTTAACAAATAGTTACAAAAGAAAGAAAGAAGATAAAAGAAAACAATACTTATGTGATAATGGATGAATAACCAATGTACACACTTCTTCTCTAAAAACAGCGGTTGCACATAACGCGTAAGATTTACTGCAGTTTTCAGGTGAAGTAACGAGACATTTGTTCTTTCCACATCTCTGATTTCGTCAACGATCGATATCTGTTGATGAGGTCCGTCCACGTAGAGAAACGAGCGACTTTGGCCAAGCAGTGCTGTCGTATAATTCGTTAATAATCTGCAATTTTTATTCTTCATTATTACATCTCTTCACCGATATTTATCGAGAGAATCTGATGAAAAATAAAAATTGTAATGAAGAACGATTAAATTGTACATAATCTGCACTTGACAGATGCATGGAAAGAATGATTTTGCTGAAGTATTTAATTAAAAATAGATGGACACAGACTGAAGATAATTTTAAACTATCAAAATAATTACATAAAGAACTCAAACATGATGAGCAATACTGCAAGAAGATACTCTAACAATCAGTATGAGCGTCCTAATAATATAAAATTATTATAAATGATTCAAATTAATTTATTTTTAGATTCGTATTTAGCTAAATTTTTATATTTTGAGCACAAAATTGTTCTTTCCGTGTACATTTTTGAGATAAGAAAGTATTTTGAACAAAACAGGACTCGCACTTACCTGATAGCTTCCGTGCAGCTCGAACTGGACAAAAGCCAGTCTGGTTCCAGGAGTAAGGCCGAGCAGTGATAACGGCCGTCGACGAAGATGGCTGCCAACCACGGCCACAGGTAGGTATGATTTCCGGTTCTCGGATCGATGACCACATGCGAGTCGGCACTGCTGCTTAAAACCGGTCTACAGCGAAACCGTAACGTCGTACACGGTTCACCTCCCTCACTCTCCGCAACATACTGTGGTAAAAGTTTGTAACCCGTCGTGTTGCTCCACCTTCGTGAGAATCTTGTTTCTAGTATCGTTTTGTTCACAACGGCCTTATCCAATGATTGCAAACCCCTGCACACAATTCATATCTTCCATAAGTATTTTTTTTTATTATATACTATTGAGAATAGCAATAATTAACATATTTGAAAAATTATATATGAATAACTAAATCGGTCATTTTAGAAACTTCATAAGTAAATTTTTGTTCTAATTGAGATATTAGGGGATTCAGAAAAACCTGAAAAGAGAAGTAAGTACACAGCTGTCTTAAAAAACCACATTAATTAAACATTTCTCTCCAAGATATTAGATCTACAGAATTGTCATTCACATGAGAAATAGTGACTTATAATTTATATTGAGAGACTTACATTTTCCTTATATTATATTTTTATAAAAATATATTCAACAATGAATTATTTCAGCGTTCAATTTAGTATATTGGAATTCAATGTTACGAATTTGCTTTTTTCATGAATTGTGTTATTTCTTAACAATGAAGTTAAATCTTTTATAGGCTGCAACCTGCTATTTTATAAAATCTTTAAAAGTCTATTGTCATTACATTTATATCAGAGTTTCTTAATTAAGAAACTATGTTATATGTACGAATTTTTTTTTCATTTTTTTTTTTCAGAAACAACAATAAGTCATTATTAAAAAAATTAGTTTTTTTCTTTTAAATAAGTTTTAAAAGTGATATGTTTCACTTACTTAATGTATGAGATAATGAGATATACTTTTAATTATTTTTAGTACAACAGTTGTAAAAACTAAAACGTTTATTTCATTTCTCCAAAAGTTAGATTTTTTAAATAGGATTTCTTAAATAACCGATTTAAATATTAGACTTTTATTGAATGGCTGAACATTTATTGAAAACCAACGTACGTGAATCCGAGATATTTGCATAAGTTTTC
Source organism: Mycetomoellerius zeteki (assembly GCF_001594055.1). NCBI lineage: Eukaryota > Metazoa > Arthropoda > Insecta > Hymenoptera > Formicidae > Mycetomoellerius > Mycetomoellerius zeteki. The sequence goes on from NW_017257501.1 coordinate 169,363, forward strand.
TCCTATTATCGACGTTTTTGTGCTATTATCCAATATATCTGCCTGAGGACATTCTACATGCCATGTTTCGTTGTAATATCTACTAAGCAAACCTTCTGTGTTTAAAACAGACCAATTATCACTATCCACATTAACGTATTCTCCGTTCGTCAATGCAACTGAAAAAAGAATATTGCTATCGATCTCACTTGACATTTTTTTAAGCAAACATTATGCAAAATACAAATTTACACACAGCAGTCAAGCTCGTCCTCGCTTAAAGAGCAATCGAAATTTCCGTCACATCTTTTCGTCATCGGGATGCAATCTCCACTCCTACTACAACGAAACTCGTTATTCTTGCATATACCTGAAATCAACATTTTGAAGATCGTTTCATTAGATAGGCGAAATCAAAGACGAAATTATATATGATTGAATACCACAATCTTTTTCGTCCGTTTCATCGTCGCAATCCAGATGTCCGTCGCAAATTGCCGTGGGTTGAAAATTCAACAGATAATCTCTGCATGTACAGTCCTCTTCATCAGTTCCGTCTTCGCAGTCTAAGTGTTTATTGCATCTTTTATTGATTTTTATAGTTTGGATTAAACTGGAAATGAGAAAAAAAACATTGATTCAAAAGTCTGAATTTTAATTAAGTCTTAATTCTAATGTCAAATAATTCAATTTTCCTTTCTTTACGTATGCAATTATACTTATTAAAATATATTTACACTGTTAAATCTATAGTGTCAAATTTAACTTAACGTGAGTCGCCACTGCTCCTACTCAATCAAATCGTTATTTTATATTAAAACAATGGTTATATTTGACACTATATAGTATCAAATTGACACGATATAATGTCAAATTTAATTATCGTATTAGTAAAAAATAATGATATATTTAGTAGGAGCAGCGACTCTGCACACTAGGTTAAATTTGACATTATAGATTTAACAGTGTAGTATTCATTCATTTTTATACAAGTTATGATGCCACTTTGATTGTTTAAAATTAATTAAGTCTTAATTAAGTACTCGCTTTTAACCTTTCAGAGCCGACGGTGGATCTATTCGACCTACTTAATTATAAATTTTTTTATCAAAAATGTTAAACAATTAATTAAATTTTCTTTTTGTTATATATATGCAATTTGGATTATTCTTATTAAAATATATACTATTAAATTTATAGTGTCAAATTTAACCTAACATGAGTCGCTACTGCTCCTACTAAATATATCGTTATTTTTTTTACCAAAACGATAGTTAAATTTGACACTATATTGTGTCAATTTGACACTATAGTGTTAAATTGACACTATATAGTATCAAATATAACTATTGTTTTAGTGTCAAATATAACCATCGTTATAAAATAACGATATGATTGAGTAGGAGCAGTGGCGACTCATGTTAAGTTAAATTTGACACTATAGATTTCACAGTGTATACTTACAATTAGTATTTACGTATTAATTTTTATACGAGTTATTTTGATTCCTTGAAATTAATTAGTGCTTTTTAATTAACATAAATTAAATAGGTCGTACAAATCCAGTGTTAGCTTCGGAGGATTAGTACTGAAAATTATAATATTTTCGTAACTCACTTTGTGCAAGTAAATGTTGATCTAACGTTCGACATCGTTATTTCAGGCGTTGTCTCGTAGGTATCCACGATATTTGAAGTTTCGTTATTGTAAGTCTGCGTTTCTGTCTGATAGAAGAAATAGGAAGAAGTAGAAATAGGAATTGCTTCTGTGTTCACTTCTGTAACATAAAAATCGATTAAATTCTAGTATTATAAATATAAAATTCATTTTCTATTATTTTATCAAGAATTCGAGGCTTGACTATCATAAAAGGAATTAACACCATTTTTTTCTGTGGTATCACTGGATACTTCCTTGGCTTGTGGTTTTACGAATGTATCATTGGAATTCCCGTATTTCGCATAATTTGCTTTCAGAATTTGGCATCCAATTTCATCTTCTGCGTCTAAACAATTTACAATTCCGTCGCAATGATTCTTCATTGGCAAGCACTTTTCTATGCTCGAATGACAGCTAAATCCTGGACACGAATCTAAGGGTTTATTTTCATAGAGAGATGCTCGATTATCTACAAAATAACATATTTTATTAAATAATGAACACAAGCTCATATATAGAAAAGACAACATTTTCGTAAGACTTACCTAAGATTTTAAACGTTTGCAGAATCCAATCTACATAATAACTCACTTTCATATAAACACCAGGCTCGTCCGGACGTCCGCATCCGTCACCATGACTGATTAGGCCCGCCGCGTACCACTGTGATTCTAAATTTAAATTTCTGCAAGGAAGACTTTTTGTAGTTGTAAAAATTCAATGCTTTGTTTTCATTAATTGTTACCTGCACATTAAAGGACCACCACTATCGCCTTGACAGGCATCGTGGCCACCCGCAGGATATCCTGCGCAGATTGTAGAGTTATTCTGATCAGCCGAATGTTTACATGATAAAATTGGCACTTCTACTTCTCGCAAATGATCCGCTAAAACAAAATTTTATTTTTAAATAAAGGAGGAGCAGGTCATTTTGTTTTTGAAATGTTTGAACGATTTTCCACAAAAGTCAAATAAGTTTATTTTTTTAAATCTAAGTTACGCTGCCAAATCGTTCTCTATAGCGTCTTTCTCAGTAGCGTCACGTCGTGAACAGCCTTATTTGTTGACAAGAATGAAACAGAAAACTGAAAATATTCCGCATATGTCCGGAGAAAAATTATCATATTTATATCATCAATGGTTTGAAAATGAAAAATAATTATAACCATCTCAAAATATAACTTGTAAAGAGTAAATACGTTATTAATGTTATATAGATCCTAGAACTTTCTAATCTCTCCATTAGAGTGTTATGAGAATGAGTTTAAAGTAGATATTTAGTTTATATCTCTCACAATCGGTTAGATATAACGAAGTAAAAAGCAAATGTAACAGAAAGAGTAAAATATATATACCTATGTATTTTTTTAGACATTTGTGTGATTACTAATGCATGAAAATAAATAAATAAATAAATAAATAAATGTTTTAAAGTAAGTTTTTTATGAACCCTCCGACTTTTTCGAAAAAATTTGAAAATAAAGTTTATTTTTCATTATTTATATAAAACAAAAATTAACTGTGCCGATTTGGTGTAGACAAATTGTAAACATAGGCTGTTATTCACACATAGCTACAATTATACAGAGTATTTTATTTTAAATGTAACGAGTCAAATATCTTTTTTAAACAATATTTTGATCTGTGCTAAATTATTGCTGCATGTACAAATTGTTCTTATACTAAATACAAATTGTTTTGCAGATTACTGAAAAAAAATCGAGCTTACGATCTGGTCCATCTTCTCTTATAGATCCCCATCCAATAGCAATACACATGGATTGCGACGATGGGCTTACTTTCCATTCAGGACCCGCGGTTTTTGATGCTGGTAAGCAAACCTGGCGGACCCATCGATTGAAAAGGAGAGATTCATTCAACATGATTACTGCAATGTCGTTCTGCATTTCTTCTTTTACGTAATTTGGATGAATCATTACGTATTTTGCTTTTCTCCATTGAGCCATTGGTGAAAATGATAACCGTCTGAGTATACCGGCTTGTATTTCGTAATAATGCCCTTCATATCTGAAAATTATTAGTAGACACCTCTTAAATCCGATAAGAAAAATATTTGCGTTTAAGAAATGCTATGGTTTAGCGTCATCTGTATCTGCAATATATTCATTATATATGGCTAAGTAGTCTTTAAAACGTTCATACCCTTCCATACAATGGCCTGCGGTGAGTATATAAACTTCACTTAAGATGACACCACCACAATGGAAAAAACCGTCTTTATAAATAGCGACCAGGAAAGGCCAAGCTCTAGGCTGACTTGCTCGACCGCCAACTACTCGCGATTGCGATCCGACGAGGGTATCATTGATCTGCTTTTGCATCTTCTTCTCGGACATAAACTGATTCGGCTTCAAAAGCCTCAGTGTCTCCTGGTACAGCTTATTAAATTCCTCAATTTCCAAGGGTGATTGTTTCTCCATGTGTCTTCTATAGTAATTATTCTTCGTCGTGTTGAAGACGGGAGAGAAGTTCTGACGTGGGAAGACTTTGGTGCCACAAGGTATCGGCGGACATTTGACAAATACTGCTGTACCCGGGCATGACGTCATCTTTATATCATTATTGTCGGATTCTATCACGTAAAGATTTTGAAAGATCTCAGACATACGAACGGTTTGTATTTCTGGCATTGTTCTGTAAAGATGCATCAATTTATTAATAAATTGCAAATATACTTCTTAACGCAGAGATTTAATTAATTTTATTATTAGTATACTATATTTTTAAAAGTATGATTTATGCCTCGTTCAGATAGAATGAAACATTGTTGGAAACACATTGCCGACAGCGTCTTCCATAAAATTAAATTTGGAATTTAAAAAATTGTGAAATTAGTTCGGAAATTAGTATTAATTACATTTTCTCAGACTATTGCCGACAAAAATTGACAGCACCTTAAAAATGTAAATAACAATGTTGTCTACAAGTAAGCGCTTCAATACAAAAATGACGATAACTGAATCATGAAATGCGAATCGTATACATATAGTCGTAGGTCAACGCACAATGTTTTGGCGTAACTATTGCGTACCGATACGATATATGTAGTTACTGACTATATGTAGTTACGACTCATGTTTTACGACGCAGTTTCGACTTTATTTTCAATTTCGAGGTGATAAAGATCAAAAGAATGTCAGCGATAAGTATCGTCAACATATGAATATAGGTATACGGAAAAAGTAATCGACACTATTGTCAGATACATTGTCAAACATGTCGGATACAAATCTAGTAATGAAAATGGTAATTACTAAAATTTATCACCCACATTTATTTCTTCATATATTTTTGTTATCTATCGATGAAAACGTTTTTTGGTTTAGATGAAGTTTAATACTCGTATATAAATATATTATAAATGCGTATGATTAAAAATTAAATTAAAAATTAAAATTGCGTTTATCGATGACATACGTTAGCGGCCAACCAATTTCCGATTCGCAAGCATCCACTGCCCAAGATAATGTCTTTGAGCAAACGGGATGCCATTGCCCTCGTACATTCTTATGCAAGTACCCTTGAGTATAACCAACCACAAAGATCTATATAATCGAAATAATATATATAGAAAGATAAATTGGAAAATATTGATCATAATTTATTATATTAATTTATTATATTATGTGAGTCGGCTAAAAAGTAATGCATAGTCGCACATAACTCGTCATGCCTTTTTGTTTCATTCGAATATCTCTTTTCCTTTATAAGTCCTTTATATGTTCGACTAAGCATTACTATACTTTTCAGCTGACTTTTCATGTATTAGATTTTAAGTCATTTAATAAATCTACAACTATCTCATATCGCATACATCGTTTGAACCCATATGTTCTAGAAGTATATTGCAGTCAAGCTCGTCCTTTCCGTTAGGACAGTGTTTTATCCCGTCGCAACGTTGCGAAAGTAATACGCAATTATTGCTATTATAACGCTTGTCCCAGTCATCGCAATTGAAAGATTCCATTGGGCAACCTAAAAATTTAAACATTTAAATTTTAACAAGCGTGTATTTAAAATCCTTTTTCTATGTTCACACGTAAGTCTATATATTTTTAAGGATAAATATATCATAAATTCAATTTCAAGCGATGTGTGTGATTATGTTTTATATAAGCCGCTTGCATGATGAAGTTTTGTAGATAAAGTAGCTTCTAAGTTTAATCAGTATTTAGCGTCATCTGGTGGACAACTGCAATAATATAAAAAAAAGGTGTTATATTTATGATAAACTATTATTTCTTCAACAATGCGGTTATGGCTGAATATAATTGCTTACTGATCCTCAATTAGTTCTTATTTTGTTCAAGGTAATGAGGAAACAATCGTAATGCTCAGTTGGTCACTTAAAGTCATCACACATAAGGCCATTGCTTACGACCTATGATTACGATTAAAATTTTTGTACGTGTGATAGCCTTTAGATTTCTGCTATGTCACATATATCGCTTTAATATTTATTTTGTTAAAAACTATATGTTATAACTTATAAATATAAAAAAATAATAATATTAACAAACCCGTTAAAATAGATTATTTTTGGCACAATACTAGTTCATTCTTTCATATACAGGGTGGGCCAAAAGTCTGGATACACCTAAATATCTCATAAACGATACATTTTAGAAAAAAATGTTTCAAACAAAAGTTGTAAAACTTAAAAAGACGCATTTAACGATAGTAGTTATTTAACCTAGACTAGCGTTGTCAAGATCACGTCAAGGTCAACTTAATTTTTTTAAATGGAACTACTTTTTATTTCAGATTCTTGTAGGTTATGTTGAGACGTTTTCAAAACACAATATCATAAATTCTTTTTCGATGAGAACTTCCTAAGTTATGAGTCTTTAAAGTTTAAATACTGTCGGCATTAGAATTATCCAAAATGTACCGCGTGGAAGTTGCTCGGTCGGATTTACATCTCTTGTATGTGTGTGCGTGTGCGTGTGCGTGTGCGTGTGTGACGCAGATCAGGATCCTAGAGTTCGTC
>NW_017257501.1:176033-176639 GCF_001594055.1 Mycetomoellerius zeteki
GCGGTATTTAAACTTTAAAGACTCATAACTCAGGAAGTTCTCATTGGAAAAGAGTTTATGATATATGTTTTGAAAACGTTTCAACATAACCTACAAGAATCTGAAATAAAAAATAGGGAGTTCCATTTAAAAAAATTAAGTTGACCTTGATGTGATCTTGACACCATTTTAATTGTAAGTCAAATAACTACTATCATTAAATGCGTCTTTTTAAACTTTACAATTTTTGTTTGAAACATTTTTTTCTAAAATATATCGTTTATGAGATATTTGGATGTATCCAGACTTTTGGCCCACCCTGTATATATACAGGGTGTCCCATTTTAAATGATCCAGCCAAATATCTCGAAAACTAAACCCAGTAGACAAAAATGTTTCAGACAAAAGTTGTTTGACTCGAAGGGAGACATAAGATGGTGCCATCGATTTGACCTTGGATAGTTCTTTGAAGGTCACGTGAAGGTCAACTTTAATTTTTTAAATGGAACCCCTTATTACTCATTACACATTCTTACAGCTCATCTCGAGAGCTTTCCAAAACACTATAATTAAGTTACTTTTCGTTAAGTACTAATTAAGTTATAACAATGAAAAGGAATAAATATC
>NW_017257501.1:177737-211328 GCF_001594055.1 Mycetomoellerius zeteki
ATAGTTCTATCAGCCCCTTCATATCCAACAATTTTTGTTTTAAACATTTTTTATTTAATCGCGATGTTTCGAGTTATTTGGCTGTCTAAGTTAAAATGGGTCACCCTGTATATATGTATATATATATAAAAGAACGTACTCTGTGTCAAAAAATATTGAAAAAATTCTTATCACATGCAGAATGCAACACAACATGCGAGCAAAATCGATATGAAAATTCTTTTTCATTTATTTAAAATGTGTGTGTGTGTGTGTGTGTGTGTGTGTGTGTGTGTGTGTGTGTGTGTGTATGTGACGAAATGTCTATTTTTACCAAAACAACCGAGCTCGTCCTCTCCATGTGGACAATCGAAATAACCGTCGCAGAGTCGATTTCGTGATATCCGATCTCTACAGGAACATCTCGTTTCGTCGCTGGCATCGGCGCAATCGACATGGCCATCGCACCATTTTATCCTTGGGATGCAATATCGATTATCGCACTGATGATAATTTATAGGACATTTGTTGAGCGTGAGGTACTCTAAAATAATTATCATGCCGTTAAAACTGACGATCTAATTGATTTTCTTGGAAAATTTCAATTTCCAGTTTCAAGTTTTACATTTTCAAAGTATGGTAAAAAGAACAGTATCACTCCCTTATTTCAAAAGTGATACAACTAAAAAATTATGTTTCCCAGAAAACAGAAAAATTTTTGCAACTTGACAAAAAATATAATAATTAAATAATATTGGCAAAAGAATATATTCTAACATGATCAAATGTCATTACTATTATTTAAAAAAAAATCGTTTTTGAGTTGAACAATTTTGACAATTTTTTTAAACCTTTTTTTTGGAGGCTTTAACATTCTTTTTAAGAGTCTTTAATATTCATTGTGTGTGTGACGAATCTTATGATTTTTTATGAAGTTAAGTTAGTATACTTTTAATGATGGACATAAAATGATGTTTATTCATTTATGGTACTAACTCGTATCTATATGAAAATCATATTTTTTTTAAATTATGTTTTACGTCAACTTTTGATATAAAGAAGCGATACGATAGTTAAAATAATTAAGATAGATAAGATGAAATAAAAATATTAAATAAAGAAGAGGAATGAGAGAGAGAGATACAGATAAGATAAAAAAATTGAAAAAATCTTCGCAGAAAATCTCTAAAACTTCGCTTACGTGGATTCTGCTGCGTGATAACACCGACTTCATGAGGTAATTTTCGTGATTCTTTTGCAAGGTCTTTGGCTTCGCCGACAGAGCGGTCGGATTGCAACGTGCCAGATATCGGTGGGAAGTGAAGGGTCGACAGTGACATATAACCACAGAAATATGGCATGTTTGGAATTGGCTGCTGGGACATTGCAGTTGATTGTTGATTCAACGAGAAGATTGGTGTTTTTGATATGGCAGGTCCCATAGGACCGATGGCTTGACCAATCGATTGAGATAGACTGCCGGCGTAATTCAATTTTGGCATAAATTGCATAGGCACATTCGCTTGTATCTGCATATAATTTGGCGAGGAACCTTGGTGAAGCGGGTTTTGAAATGGAAATCCGCGATCTTGCATTGAAGAGTGACTTGAGTAAAATGCTGATTCTGGAGATAATGGCATGTTGGAAGATTGGCCAGGATAGCCAAAGAAACAGACTGGATGTGGCATTGTCCACGTTGTGGGGGTCAACTGCTTAAAGGATTTCGTGCTCTCCGCGGCTACTGGAATAGGTTTGCCGTTGTCTTTTATCTGGAAATGATCGGCCGGCATGAACTGCTCGTTATCACGGTGATTTTCTATCAATCTTGGTCCTGCAAATGTTTCTTTCTTAAAAATTTCAGTTATTATTTTGAAAAAACCGTAAACATTTTATAGAGGGCAGAAGTACATGTAAAAAATATATTTTATATTTTATACTTGTATTAAAACTGGTCCTCGTTAAAATATTTGTATTGAATTTTTAACATACCTAAATGTTAATTTAACACAATGTAATTTTGTTATTTTATGATAACTTAATGTTTAACATTTTTAATGGTAACATAACACAATTTAAAAATAAATGAAAAAATATAAATAATATAATAATAAGATTGAAAGACCGCTAATGTTAAACATAATAATTTTAAATTAAGAAGCGCCATAACGGTCAGAACTATTGTAAATTCATTTAAATGAATTAATTTCAGAAATGATAAATGCGTGCCGATATGGTTGTCGGACTTTCAACGCAATCAAATCTGAAAATATTAATAATCCCCCCAAATTCCCCAACTTAAAAACTGTAATAAAACTTATTGCGAAAAATAATGCCTCGGCCAGAATTTGGGGGGATTATTAATATTTTCAGATTTGATTGCGTTGAAAGTCCGACAACCATATCGGCACGCATTTATCATTTCTGAAATTAATTCATTTAAATGAATTTACAATAGTTCAACGTTCTGACCGTTATGGCGCTTCTTATTATAAATAATATAGTTTTAAAATAAATTTTAAGATAAATAAATGAAAGATAAATATATATGTTAATTTAACATATCATAAATGTTAATTTTATGGAAGAAATACGCTCCTTTAATTTATTTTTAAATTGCATCAAAGTGTCACATTTTGTGTGTTAATTTTTACGTAATGTTATATTGTAACATCTTCATATAACATATTCATATAACAGTTTTGTGTTAAATTAATGCAAAAATTTAGATAGACTGTTTGGGTTATGTAAAATGCATTAATTAAATACAATTTTCCAACTGGTGTACTGCAAGAATAATAACAGTCTGGAAAAGTTTAGTATGTATCCGTCTCTAATTTATAAGTTAAAGATATTAACTTCTTCGTGTATTTAATGTAAAATCGTATTGCGCGTTTTATGTTATATTATGAATATTCCGAGACTTGCAGCTTATACGACTCTAGTGATTACGCAAGTCGCGGTAAATTTAATACATATAAGCAATAAGAATCTTATTTTTAGACTATACAATGTGAGAAACACAATTAATAATAGAAATTCAACAGCCTGTATCGGTCGAAGTTAGATCTTTCAATGCTTTAAATAATTCAATGTGAATTATATATATACTATACATGTACTTACATATATAACATATTTGTAGTCCTTCAAACTGCGCGCCGAATTGGTTTTCCGGACTTACAACCGCAATTAAACTACTGGAATAATATCACAAATTAAATGAAATTGAATGACTAGTTAATAATTGTTATATTCTATGTATGTGAATGTATTAGTTATCTCTGAAGAAGGCTCAAAAATGAGCCGAAACATGTAAGCGCTTTAGTAAAATAAAGAAGTTTCACGCTACGATAGCCGTGTTATTTGCGCAACATCTCCCGCGCTTGACTCCTACTGCCCTTGTTCTTTCATTGTTTTTTAAATGAAATTGACAAGCAATTTTTAAATAACTTTAGTAACATCTTGCTAATATGATGCTTGATTGTGCATTAAAATTATTTAAGAATTGCTTGTCAATTTAATTTAATTCGTGATATTATTCCAGTAGTTTAATTACGTTTACAAGTCCGGAAAATCAATTCGGCGCGCAATTTGAAGAATTACAAATATGTTACATATGCAAGTATATGTATAGTATATATATTATATATATATATATATATAATTCACATTGAATTATTTAAAGCATTAAAAGATCTAGCTTCGATTGGTATAAGCTGTTGAATTTCTATTATTAATACATAAGGCTCGTCTACATAGAAGTCGTAGACAGTCGTAGGATTTCAAATCGTAAGAAATTGATCAATTCTAGTCGAGTATTCTCTTTATATTTGATTGTGATTGGTTGGTTTCCTACGACTTAAGACTCCACGACTGTCTACGGCTAGTATTCATAGTCACTTTTGATATTCAAGACCGTCTTAAGTTCTGCCTTGAGATGTCACAAACCAATCAGAGGACCGCATTGGTCTTAAGACATTACTTAAGACTATAATAAGATTGAAAGACCGCTAATGTTAAACATAATACTTTAAATTGAGAAGCGCCATAACGTTCAGAACGTTAAGATGTTGAACTATTGTAAATTCATTTAAATGAATTAATTTCAGAAATGATAATTGCGTGCCGATATGGTTGTCGGACTTTCAACGCAATCAAATCTGAAAATATTATAATATTTTAATTCATTTAAATGAATTTACAATAGTTCAACATCTTAACGTTCTGACCGTTATGGCGCTTCTCAATTTAAATTACTTAAGACTGTCTTGAAATAAGAACCGACTATGAATATCGGCCTTATGACTTCTATGTAGACGACCCTTTATTCGTTCCTGCATTAAAAATATTTTTTGATAAACTTCAAAATATAGAATATCGGGAATGGCGGAGTAAAAAAGAATTGGCAGAAAAAAATAAGGAGAAAGTATATATCTTAAAGAAGCACATTCATAGAAGCATAAATATTGATGTAAGAAGCATAAATATTAATGTATGTAAGTAGCAAGCAACTCGCGATTTAATTATTTCACTATATACTCTTCCTCCAATATGTATTCTTTCCGATTACATACCGTTCGTTGTAGTCGATCGATTTTCCGGGTGTCCCTCGAACGAAGGATGCGCAGAAGGATGCACCTTGCTGCCGTTGATTCCGGTCACGTTGTATCCCACTTGTACACTCGTCACGTTTTCAGTAATCTGCTTCGTAAGATCGACGATGGTCCGTATTCTTGTTTCGGTTGTTCCTATCGAATCAGCTGCAATCGTGGTTTTCCTGGATTTTCCGTCATCTCCTATAACAGTGCCATGCTGCATTCTTGTATTGTTCGATTCCATCATGAACAACGGCTTCACGCTCATGACACTTTCGCTTGCAGTTATTATACTTTGTTGTTGATCGTTTTTCGACACTGCAGGAACGCCTTCATTGTTTTGGCTTATTATCACACGCGAGTCATTTACGGCTGAATTACTATCGGACCATTTGACATTGACGTCTGAATTGTTACCGTCAATCTCGTTTACGTATATTCGTTGGCTTCCATTAGAATTTGTGTAATTAATTGATACAGTACTGGTTTCCGATATGCTGGTGTCCTTTAATAGCTGTTTTGCGGCACTTTGCAATGGGTCATCGATAACTGAGTCCGTTTCCAGCGGCTGGATATTTGTCGCTTTTGTCTGATTAAATTCCAACTGCTTTGAGCCATTTTTAGCCTCTCTGTCATCCAGCAACTTGATGGCAGTGCTAAAATCGCTCGAACGATTTTGCTCGGTATAATCATGCGGGAAATATCGATCTTACATGATGTTCATCTGTTTGCACTCGAGACATTTTAAAATATCCCTGGGCAATGGTTTTTCGCCGTTTGTCCCTGAAAGCTTATTATTGAGACTCAGAAGATAGTCTTGCACCGTTTGCAACAACATCTTACAATGTTGAGCGCTTAGAGCGCAATCTCTTCTTCTGCGAGATACCTCCCGCTTGAAACGCGTGTCAGCGTCTCTTCCATTTATCGTTAGAAATGTGTCGTCTTTTACAACTTGTGTTATCTGGCTCGTAAGCTCCGTCTGATCGCTAAAAGATGAGTCTCCATCGATCACTTTTCCAACCCGGGACTTCAATAATGATCTTCTGCTGAGAGGAAAGCCTAGCCTGATCACTCGCTCCACACGTGTTTCCGGTTGAATGCGAACTGAAAGAATCATGATAGAAGAAATGATTCTTCGAGGACATCGGCTGAAAATTGGCGATTGCAAGGACGAACAAGAGCAAAATTTTCGAGAAAAACAGTATGTGCTCCTACACATGTAATATTTACTAACCTGAAGTATTATGAGCGTCAGGTCCTGACATTATAGAAAACGTAAGGTTAGTAATTGTCATAAAAAGTACAATCAATAAGATTGAAATCGTTCCAATCAGAAGAATATGTTTGTGCCGTGCATGAAAATTCGAATGGCTACGCCCACTTGACTTCGTCATGCATTTGTTAGAAGTTACGCCTAAAATCGTGATCAATATTAATCTTAAAATGCTGAAAATACATATACATATGACAAAGCAATATTCATCATATAGATCTGTTTGCGTTGTTTGAAATCGCCCGAAATTTTTGCACTTAAAGTAAGATGAGTATAATATATTTGGACGTTGAAAAGAGAGAAAGTGATGATTCTAAACGCAAAAAGTACAAGCAATTTAAATAGACCTATTGGCATTTCTGAAGGACTTATCCAATTTTAATACAAGATGAATGCTGTAAAAGAAAATATAACCTTTGGATTTATTTGGAATTAAATCCACCATTATCCGACATTATACAATAGATCTCTGCATTTCATTACTTATAACTTTTGACATTATAAATTTAGAAAAAAATATTTCAAATAAATTAAGTTGCTTGGTTTTTACGTAATCTGATTTCTTTTTTCGATAGGATTTGAAAAATTTCAAAGTTGCTCCCCTACTATCCCCTTAAAACTAGAAATAAAACTCAAAAAAAATCATTTGTAATACGCTTAAAAGACCTCTTTGTAACAAAAAATCGTCATTATTCATTATATTTAGAAATTACTGGATATTTTTATATCCAGTGATTTCTAAATATTAGTCTGGAACACTTTATTTGAGCTACCCTGTATATTCCTATGATTTTTAATTTATTATTAAGATGCTCTTCAAGATTTTCAATGAAGAACTGGATAACATGTAACTGGATATGTGTTTCTCAAATATCAATCGTCAAGCAATAAATCTTACCTGTATTTTGAATTCTCGAATCCGTCAACACAACGCAACATGATGAATTGATTGGAACATCGACCAATTGCAAAGGTAAGCTTTTATTTTTATCGATGTGCAGTTTATTCGATTTATCCAAAAGACGCACTAATTATTTTTAAAAAATTAAAATAATATTACTTTAAATATAAGTCTTAATTAAAAAAAAAAGTTATACAAAATTCTTGAATACGTTTTACGAATACGAGCTACGTTTTCGAACTTACTTTTGATTAACTTCTACTTTGATTAACTTTTGATTAACTCTCTTTATTATGATCGTGCCGTTTTGTACGAAATTCCTGACTTTACTGATCTTTACACGGGATTACATCGGCAACGACTAAACCCTGGATTTGATAAGCAGAGTTCTTCGCAACGATGCGACAGAGAAAAATTGCTGACAGCTTATATCGTCTCCTGTTACTTTCGTGTGAATGAACGCTTTTACACGCATTTCAACAAGTATCTCTGTCGCTGAGCTTGCAAAAATCTGTGAATGGAATTCTTGGTTTCCATCGCAAAACCAAAATGTTGATTTCAGTACGCAAGCATAAAGCATAAGAATTAATTGACCTTTATTGTATAGATCTGAAAACTTAATAAAGATTTTGCGTTTTGTGTATCTCTCACAAGGAATACAACGCTCACGATTAATGACTCTCATCTTCAAGTGGAGAATTTTTTCTTAAAAACTCCCAACCTTAATGAGAAACTATTACTAGCAAGACGTAAAGAAATCAGGTCAATGATCGAACCAATTAAGATGTATAACTTAATTACAATTAAAACAATTTATTATGTAAAATCAATTCATACGTTTCGTGACTACGGGTCACTTCTTTAGCAAAAACAAAAAACCTTTTGTTTTTAATTAACCTTAATAATTAATCATGTCGCTAATATAATATTGTCGGTATAGGCATAAACGCAATAAATAATATGTAGTCGCTATTATAATATTGTCATAACGTGAAACTTGTGCTAATCTTGAGTTCCTAGTGTGTAAAATTAATAGGAATGTTGTACATATTGATGGTCTCGATGTAATTGTTTATAGTCACATTAATTGTCAGTTTTCTAAATTGATTAGTCATCGAACTTTCGTTATTAAACGAACATCAGGTGACAATCGGAGTCGATAACTTTGTAAAAGAAAAAGAATATGATGTTAGTATACGAATAATTTTGTAAATGGGAACCAAAGACTTACATTAAATTAAATCTGAAGAGTCGACGCAAGATCCTTCCAGCTCAGTCAAACACACAAATTCAAATAAAAAGGCCGGCACAGACAAGAGAAAGTCAATATTCGAATTGTTTTTATTTTTCTGTTGTTAGATACCGTAATAAATAACAATAAGATTCATCGAGACGTTCTATATATTTTTGTGAATTTATGCCTTTATCTTGTTCTTTAATATGCAGCATTTCTGAAATCATTCTTTTATTGTAATTATTTTCGATGTCTAAAATTTTTGTATCTTCCCAATTAAAAGTATGATTATAATTTATTATGTGTTCTTTGATAACTGTATATCTCGATGGATTACCGTTAATATTGCTTTTATATTTTTTAATGTGAGTTTTAAGTTGTCTCTTAATCTATCCAACGTACGAGACTTTGCAACTGTTACAGTTTATTTTGTATACTACATTTTGAGTGGAAAATTTTTCAAGTTTATTCTTATGTACTTTAACAAAGGGATTCAATCTATTCAAACATCTGAAGCCAGTTATAAAAGCAGATTTGTTAATGAATGAAGTGATAATATTTGAGACATTAGGTATAAAAGATAATATAAAGAATTTTTTAACTGAGTTCGAGACCGAATTATCAGTCTCCTTTATTTTTTTCTTTTCTTTGTAATTTTGTAGCAGTTTACCATTGATCAGATGTCTAATTCTTTTTTTCATATTAACAAAAATGAAATTAAGTAGATATCCATTATCAATGAGAATATTGATGACTAATTCAAAGTTTTTCTGATGGAAAACAGGATCTGATAGGAGGATCGCTCTGTCTACTAGACTATATATGGAGCCAATTTTATGACAAGGAGGATGATTAGAAAAGTAAGAAAAATATTTTCCAGAAAATGTGTTCTTATGAAACCAATCAATGGTAATCTTGTTGTTCTTTATTTTTAGAAGAAGATCTAAAAAACTGATGCATCTATTATTTTCAATCTCAACTGTGAATTGTAATCTATTGTGTATGCTGTTGAATGTTTTTAAGATGTCATCAATTCGGTCTTTTGGCACAATCATAATGATATCATCAGCATAGCGAAAATATATAGTCTATATAGAAACTATTACTCTTCATTGTGGAAAGTTTCGTAGCTTGTAAAGTTATTTCTATCTAGCGGTAAAATGGAATAAAGTGCCAAATGGTATTTTTTATTGAACGAAAAGTTAACTTAAGACTTAAACAAAGCAGCCTTAAGAAATTGTCTCCTTTGAAAAAGGAGTTGATATACCTACTTCTATCTTAAAATGCAATTAAATAGAAATCGTATATGCATATATTTATATAAATAAGAGCACATTAAAATAAAATAATTAATATAAGAAATAAAATTATTAAATTAATGAAATGTATGTTTATTTTCTTCTTAAAGAATATACATTCATTTTTATAACTTTATTTTCATTTATTTTTAATAGCTTTATATATTTATTATTATATTTTTATAAATACATTATGTATTTATTAGAAGAAATATATAGGGGAGAGTTACTGCGCGTAAATGCGAATTGATCACCTAAATCGTACTTCATCAATATTTTATATTATTACTTGATATAAGCAACATTACTAATATATATAGCAGCATAATAATATAAAATAAATGAGAAATGATTAATATAGATGAGTAATACAGACAAAAATGTGATAGACTATGCATCTTGTTTAATGGACGTTAGCAACGTTTTAAAAAATTATTGTAGAATATTTTACACTTATTATACATATTAATACATATACTGTATATAGATATTATACTGTAAATACATACATACATACATACATACAATACATACATACATACATACATACATTTATACTGTATATACATATTTGTAACTATTATATAAATAAAAATTGATATTTTTACAAAATCTATCAAGTTTCCTAAATCGTATCATTACAAAATAAAACTGATAATTGGCAATAATACAACTAATAATTGATATAAATGTTAAGTGCAAAAATATATTTAAGCCAATTTTATTGTAACATCATTTGTTTTTTTCATTATTGTTATTTAACAATTATAAAATACTTGATTCTTTTCAGTAAATGATTAAAGTTAGGCATTAATTAATTATTATAGGTATTATTTAATGATTTCTTTCATTAATCTGATATTTTTAATTATTTCCAATTACAAATTCAATATTTTCAAAGGAAATACCGATTTCAAAGACCTATACGTAAGATTCAGACGATCGATCACCTAAAGTCTAAATCGTATCTTTTGCAACATGTTACAAGAAGATTTATAACAGATTAATTTGTTATTATTGAAAGGTTAAACGTGTAATAATAAGTGTCCGAAGCCTGAAGCTACAATTTCCAATGTTCATTTACATTATACGAACCAGTGCCAAATAGAAAATATAATAAAGAATAGGTTTAGTGATACGCATTCTCCCCTATCACTTCTTGAGAATGATAGAAAAGATATTTCTTTATAAGTAAAACAGATCACGAAAAATTAAATTTTTTTATCAGTGTACGTAATAACAACGCAAACATCAATGCTGTAATTGTAAAATAAAATGTTTTGAAGTATACTAATGAGATAAGTTTTCACTTATACAGATCATGACTTGTATTGCCATAAATTAACTGCGCATTGATTATTGTAAAATGGCAATAACTTGTAATATAACGTTATTTAAAGAAGCTATGGACTTAGATATCTTCACAGTTTCTGCTATACATTTTCTTATTTAATATTATAATTTTCATTTGTAAACAATAAATTACTTGAATTGTATAATTCTAACGATATATATAAACAATAAGCTATTTTACAAAATAATGATTAATATATTAGCATTAAAGAGAAATTAGTATTTTTGAAACACGGAAGGAAAGAGAGGAAACAATTGCAATGACTGACTGAAAGTTGAATCGATGCATGTAAAATAAGAAAACCGGTGAAAATAATGCCGTTTATGAATTGGAACGCTTTATTCAGAAATAAAAATAATGTTTTCAGTGTAACGCGATATTTCGTATTATTGAGTTGCGATTATTGCGTATTACGCATCAACACACAATGTGCAAGGCTATCATATATTCGAAACATTAAAAAGTCATAACGTTACATTTCCGCTGTGATAAAAAAGAAACACGATACTTCCTGAAATTTGCGTAAAAAAAAGGTCAAAAAAATTTTCTTAATATTAGTTAAAGTTTTCTTAATATTATGTATCGTTGAATGATATTCTTTCTCACTTTCATATTAATTACTTCTAGTTTCTGTATTTAAGTATTTTTATCGAATCACATTTTTATGAACACATGTACAGAGTAACCAAAAATTTGTGTAAGTATTTTTATCAAATCGTTAATAATGTATTAAAAAAATAAACTCTGGAATGTTAGTTATATGTTATTTAAATACCAAAAACAATAATTAATATTCAAAGTGGTCATCTTTAGCTTTGATATAAGTTTTAAGACATTTCGGAAAAACATCAATAATGGCTGCACATCTTTCCATGAAAATTCTCGTAGACAGCCAATAAAGCGGTCTTCATCAGTTCACTAACCGATGAAAACCTTTTGGTGCTTTTACATCAATGTTTGAAACCTTTTTAGCATTTAATAAAATACAATTAATACTCCAGACCATTTTGTGACTGCACACACACATTTTATTTTACTTCAATTTAATTATTGTACTATTCAGAGTGTATTTTCAAAAATATACATTACTACACAGTTAAAATAACGGAAAATAATATCAGCTTATTTCCTGAGTAATGATGTGATAAACAAACAAAATTTCGTAGTCAAACCTCTTTGTCACCCTATATATATTATTTTTAAGAAGTTATTTCGTTTAAAATAATGAATATTTCGTATAAAATAATGAATTAAATTAAATATTTTATCTAAGAAAGAAGTTGTACAAGAGTCTTTTCCCTATAGAAATTTAATACTAGTACTGGCTAATTAATCATTTATTTTGAGTATTAAAAGTAATGACACTGAAACTGGCTGCCGCAGCCAGCCGCCGATCAGGACCGAGTGCGCCGTGGGCGTGCGCGCTCGTTGCGTATGCGGCCCGTGACGGGAATTTTTATTCTTGTGCTCGAGAATCGTTTAAAATGTAAAAATTATTTATCGAACTCCAAACATAAAGTATAGAGTGGATAAAGTAGGTTATATTATTATAATATTTTAAATCATTTTTTTCATAAAGAGCGATTTCTTGACAAAAGTACTAACTCTGGCACCTCATAAGAAGGCTCGAAAGAATTTTTTCTAATAGAGTAGATCATGAACAATCGATCGGTATTGTTTAGAACAGAGGGACGGCTCTTTATCAAATTTTTAACGATTTTTTTAATTACGAGGACGGGCAAGTCGGGCGTCGTGTCTCGACAAAGGTACTAACAGCAATATTCTGGCACCTCGTAAGGGGGTTCGAAAGAATTTTTTCCAATAGAGTAGATCATGAACAATCGATACCGATCGATTGTTCATGATCTACTCTATTGGAAAAAATTCTTTCAGACCCCCTTACGAGGTGCCAGAGTACCTCTGTTAGTACTTTTGTCGAGACACGACGCCCGACTCGCCCATCCTCCGTAGTTAAAAAAATTGTTAAAAATTTGATAAAGAGCCGTTCCTCTGTTCTAAACAATACCGATCGATTGTAGACGGCTCTTTATCAAATTTTTAACGATTTTTTTAATTACGAGGACGGGCAAGTCGGGCGTCGTGTCTCGACAAAGGTACTAACAGCAATATTCTGGCACCTCGTAAGGGGGTTCGAAAGAATTTTTTCCAATAGAGTAGATCATGAACAATCGATACCGATCGATTGTTCATGATCTACTCTATTGGAAAAAATTCTTTCGAACCCCCTTACGAGGTGCCAAAGTACCGCTGTTAGTACTTTTGTCAAGAAGTCGCGCTTTAAAAAAAAAAATTATTTAAAACATTGTAATAATGTAACCTATTTTATCCATTCCATACTTTATGTTTGGAGTTCGATAAATAATTTTTACATTTTAAACGATTCTCGAGCACAAGAATAAAAATCCCCGTCGCGAGCCGCATACGCAGCGGGCGCGGGCGCCCGCGGCGCACTCGGCCCTGATTGGCAGCTGGCTGCGACAGCCAGTTTCAATGTCATTTAAAAGTATTACTAACAGTATTTTTAATACTGAAAATAAGTGATTAATTGGCCAGTATTATGTTTTTATAAATATCTTTTGAACCTTTTTTTGTCTCTCAAATTTAATATTTAAGTGAGATCGAATAAAAATGGCTTTTTACTTTGTGTAATTTACGGATGTTATTTAATTTCTTTAGTGTATTCTGTTCTTCAAGAATTATCTGCAAGTTATTAATTGATTTATCTACAGAGTTAAATTGCAAATGAAAAAAAGAAGGTTCGTTTCTGATTAATAGATATGACATATTTCTGGTATGTGAAACGACCAACCAAAGTTATTTCATTTTTTATTATTACAACTGTTTAATCATTGCATGAGACAGTCCATAATTCAATTATACATTTGCATGCTGTCGATGCATTAGACCAGTACTTTGTTACTGGAATTACTTGAGCTATTGTAGAGACGATAATTGCACAATCCACCACATTTTACTTTCTCCTGTGAGTACCCGGAGTCGCTACGGATCGATGAAAGTGACAGTCTGTGTTCTGACGTTATGCCGAAGTACATGATTGTTCTGACAATTTCATTTATTCGGTTGTGACTGCGATTAATTTGTGGCCGTGATTTAATCGCATAATAAGTAAACATAATATATGTAGAGGCATAAATCTTTAACAAGGAATTATATACCTTTGAAACTTATCTGTGCTTATACGAATGAAAATCGCGGAAATCGGATCGATTTGAATATTGCATCGATGCAAGACTTGTTAATTACGATCGCACATAGTTAAACAGACATTTACTGAAAATTTAATATACAGTTAATCAAAATTAATCAAAGCTGTATAATGGAGTGGAAACACGCACAGTATTTTTGAATTGTCAAGTGCATTAAGTTCTTTATGATACTTTAAAGTAAATAATTTTTATATCATATTCCATTAGTTAACATATTTAATATATTTATATAAATGTAACATTTTTTAAGGTTTAGTAATTTTATTAAGTGTAAGAAATTATTGTCGATTTTTCAGTTGAGATTATATTACGACATCTGGATACCTTGTGTATTTAAATGTGCACTATTTTGTAAATCTGATGAATATATCGCGATATAAATTTTGCAAGGAATTTATTTATTTTCCAAATAAGATTTTAAGAACAGCGAGAGAGTTTCTCGCAAGTCAGACGACAGGAGAGAAATTGTTTTGAGATGGCTGCCATCCATTACCCTAGATCTAGATTCCATAAGAAAACATCTTTAATGACACTTGTAAGTATTTATTAAGAGTTTAATGCAATTAATAACAGAACAATTATTTTTTCCTTTATAATTATGAAATGTAAATAAATTTTCTAAAGATGAAAAAAATGTTATGTTCTAATCACATAGCATTCAATATGCAAGATAGTTTACGCAAAAATGCTAAGTTGTACTGTGATCACACTCGACTGATTACTTTACACTTACAACTCGGCAGATTTTAAATCTTATCCGCGCGCATATATTCAATTGTTTGAGAAATCACGGGAAAGATAGCGAGAAAGATAATGCTGCTTTTCACACTCGTATCGAAGACAAAGAAAATCGAAGCG
Source organism: Mycetomoellerius zeteki (assembly GCF_001594055.1). Classification (NCBI taxonomy): domain Eukaryota; kingdom Metazoa; phylum Arthropoda; class Insecta; order Hymenoptera; family Formicidae; genus Mycetomoellerius; species Mycetomoellerius zeteki. Next base: position 192,478 of record NW_017257501.1, read on the forward strand.
TACTCTGTTTTTTTTACATTCTACGCAATCATTCGTATTCGTACCGTCTTCTGTTTAAAAACCGGTCTTTCACCTAGAATATTTTTTCCTTTTTCCCTTATGGCCCGTCTACAATACACGTAGTAAGCTTGGTTTAAGAAGTAAGAGTAAAAAATTTACCAATCACAGTCGAATGTAAGAAGAAGAATTGGCTGTGATTGGTCAATTTCTTACTCTTACTTCTTATAAACCAAGCTTACTTCGCATACTGTAGACGACGCCTTACACACATTTAACTATTCACCGAGAGAGATGTTTAAATGCACACTAAGCGGACTTACGAAGCCTTAAGTTTCGTTTGTATTTTTTTATCTCCAAGAAAATGCCGTCCGTTATAAATTATGTGTCTCACTTGAAATACAGTCGTTTAAGTCTTAGAATTTTTCAGGAAATTACGTGCGACGTAATAATCCCTTGCGACTTCTATACAGTAGCAATAACAGCATTTACATAATAATTTTGTATATACGTGCGCACGAGTGAAAATTTCGATATAATAAACATAAAAGTATTTTATTGTTTACATTAAACGTTATTACAAATATTTTATTACTTACTCAGTTCTTTTACAAATATTACATATATATTGCATTTATGTATTATTACATTCAGACTGGATTGTTCCATTTTTCGATAAACCTCAGTTTATATTCATTCTTTTTTATTCAGTAGATAAATTACCACATAGCTTATCCAGAGATGTGTGCAGTAATCGCGCGACTTTTATACATTATTACATTTATAATTATATAAATTCACCTCTTATTTAATATTTTACTTTTCTTTTAATTAAATTAGTTACGTCGAAACATGGATCAAAGTTTAAGTGCCTTTCTTGTTTAGCTCCAACTTTGTGTGAGTTATTAGAAAGTGATAATATTATTTAACACAATCTAGATGGCCTTGGTCTTAAGCTTACTTTATACGATCTATATTTCACGACAGAATTCGAAACAGAATTCTCTCTCTCTCTCTCTCTCTCTCTCTCTCTCTCTCTCTCTCTCTCTCTCTATTCTAATTTTATGTAATTTTAAATACAATTACAGATGAGAAAAATATCCTGTATTACAAGAAATACGATATCAAATATGTAGATTAAGTTGTAATTTATGTTATTCATATATGGATAAAGCTTTTTTATCTATCCGATTGGACATGATTCCATTTATTACACTTATAGATTTTTAATTTCCATTACACTAGATACAATTGACCAATCACGAGTATTTATATCCTGCCCATATTTGTGATGAGTCTTTTATATATAGTCATAAATTTATAATTCTGATTATTTACATGTTTTCTGTATTACACAATGCATAAAATTATGAATAGAATTCTGTATAAAATTTTATTGCGAATTATATGTTGCTTAAAGTGGATTTTAGAATATAAATATGCTTTTATGTTAATCGTTTATATATTAACTCAAATATCTATACATTTTACATACTTAAAAATAAATTAAATAATTGATAGATTAGGAAATTTTCGCGATGATAAAACCAATATATTAATGAATTAATCTCAAGATGTATGCGACACACACTCAATTCATGATCGAATCTAATAGCGTTTTTCACTGGTAGAACTGGAGCGCACTCAATGCACATTAAAGCTGTTGTATACTAATCTAATCTAAATGTAAAAGTGAGATAATCTCAAGTAATAAAATATCCAATGTATATTTTATCAAATACCATAATAAAATGTATTGGGGATTTCGCGGTTTAATTCGTTTCTATATTTTTATTAAGCGTACATCTTTACGTTGATTTGTGTACAACGGTTTTAAAGTGCATTGAATGCACACTAACTCTACCAGTAAAAAACGTTATAACTTCAATCGCTCTATACCATTTTATCGGAACATATTCATACTCGGATAATAATCTAGAAGATGCGCGTTCTCAATTATCCGTTCTTCTTACAAAGTTTTTTTTCTTAAAGCGAAATTATATTCAATTGATTAGATCTGAGTTTACAAACTCAAATCTACATACTTCTGTCAATATTTCAATTGTAACATGATGGCTCTGTGACAATTGCTTCGCTGTCGCTATAGTTTCAGCTATTGACCTATAAATGTATACATTATATTAAGTCAAAACGAAGAAAACAAAACGAAAGAATTGATTGTGAAAAAGAAACTATAAATGTATGTGCGCGCACGCGCGCGCGCGCGCGCGCGCGTGTGTGTGTGTGTGTGTGTGTGTGTGTGTGCGTGTGTGTGTATGCGTGTGTGCATGTGGCGCGCGCGCGCGCGCGCGAGGATTAGTATGTGTATGTGCGGTAAGAATAATAGTAGAATTGTTTCCCCTTCTTCACACCACCAACCATGTGAGTCCCAACGTTGGGTTTGGTTTGGTATCCGAACAGAGTCTCTCTCCGTAGTGATGAGCCGGTGACCTGTTTGCATCGCAGTCCCAACTCACCGCATCAGCTGCGTGTTCACTTTTCTTGCCTCCGAAGATCCGGTAGAATCGACGATCTCTGGCAAAGCGATCAAGTGTGTTGTGAATCGAGATCGTGCACTTTATAGAAACATTTGTCGATGTTTTAACTAATTGGTGCGTGCCTCTCCTGTATACATATACACGTATATATGCATTTGTAGCGATAACTCGAGTTGTAACGTTAGTTAGTACGCTGCAAGTTATGCGAGTTCCACTTAAATTCGTCATGCACTGCAGCTGTGACAATTCCTCTTTGTTCCCTGGACCGTATGACCGGAAATGGTGACACTTCGTTTACGAGAAATTGAGAGTGTACTAATTTCGTAATAACCGGTTTACCGGTGTATTTGTTTATTACAAAGACAGTATTGTTGGAACAATGTACGTGTGGTTAAAATTGCAGTAAATGTGACTTACAGGTGTGTGACTTTAAATTTATTCGCGCGTCATTACAAACAGACGATACTGAAACTATGACTTTTCGAAAAAGTTATATTATTTTTATATATCGATTCCTTTTATATTTATTTGGTGCTTCATGTGAGATATGCAAGAAAAATATTTTCTTCCAATAGATAATAACATATACTTGTCATTTTCATATCATAATCCTATAAATGTCTGATGCGATTTGTTAAATATACAAAAATTCTATTACATATTTACTTTTTAATTATATTCAAAAATATAAATTCATAAAATTGCAAAAGAGTATTGCAAATGTAGACTGTATATTATCGTGTAATAAAATTAAACAAGTAAAACTCACATAATCATCCCGGTAAAAAATTTTTCATACACATGTTATAAACATACATAAATATTCATAAACATTTCTTCAAAGTTGATTTTTTCTAAAACAAGTATTGCGAAAATTACCCTTTTAATTATTTTTTACATTACTATTATTATTTCTATTACACTAAAAAATAATTTTACAAAAGAAAGAGGGACGATGAACATATTTCATATAATATGTTTATACATGTTTATGAATATTTATGTATGTTTATACATATTAATACATATTCATGCATGACAAATTTTTTATCGGGTAATATATTTGTGGTATTTTTTACCGGGTAATATATTTGTGGTATATATTTTTATACAGACTCAGCTAAAAACAAATTATATAAATGCGAAAATAAAATTTTTACGATTTTCTTTTGCAAATTACGTAGTTTAAATAATAGTGGTTATACACTACGCAAAAAAATTAAAGAATCACCTAGTCCGTCCTCAAAAATAGGTAAAAATTCAGAAGAATGTAACTTCATAAAAATTATCATAACGAGATTTTTAAAAAAGCATTTTAAAGCTTGAAATATCTACTTTCGAAATCGATAATCGATATTTCGATATGACTGATTTATTACGGAGTTATACAAACAGAAGTGGATATTCGTCAAATCTGAAATTTTGTACAAATTTTAGAAACACGCAAAAAAATATTTTGCTGCTTCAGCTAGAATTATAGTTATTTTTTGTATCTGATAGAAAATTATGTATAAATTTTCATAATGAAAATTGAATGGCATTAAAAGTACTTTAGAAATATAATTATAAAGAAAAAAAAATTTTTTTCTTTATAAATAAATAATTATTACAAATAAATAATTAAAAAAAATTTTTTTTATAGTTTTAAAGTACTCTTGAAGCCATTCAATTTTCATTATGAAAATTTTTTCTATCTCTTACAGTTCTGGCGATATCTCTTTCGCTTCGAAAGAAAAAAACCGATGTTCTTCTAAAGGGTGTTTCACCCCCTAAAAGTGCGTATGGGCACGTATAAAAAAATACGTGTCGCTTATTTTTGTTTGGAGAATAACATATTAAAAGCGCATTAAAATTGGAGAGGGACAGTTGCGTCTCTTTCCTTGTTAGATAATTTTCGCCGTATAATTGCAAGATCATTTTTTTGAGTGAAGGTCTATAGCATGAACTAAAAATTGTACACAAATGCGATTTGCAACAGTCGAAAGAGTGAATCTTTACCTTCAATTTATCTTTTTATTGAATGTTGTGCGATTTTTTTCACCGACTTATTCAACATTCAAATAAAAGGGGTCATTTTTGCTACGATGTTGAATAACTTGTTGAAAAAAAATCGTACAACGTTCAATAAAAGCAAATGGAAGGTAAAGATTCACTCTTTCGACTGCTGAAAACCGCATTTGTGTGCGATTTTTAGTTCACGCCATAAACTTTTGTAAAATTTATATAAAATTTTCAGATTTGACGGATACCCATTTCTATTCGTATAGCTACGTAAAAAATCAATTAGATCGAAATATCAATTACCGATTTCGAAAGTAGAGATTTCAAGCTTTAAAATGCTTTTTTTAAAAATCTCGTTATGATCATTTTTGATGAAGTTACACTCTTTTGAATTTTTGAGGACTAGGTTATCCTTTAATTTTTTTGCGTAGTGTATTATTGATAATTTTACATCGTTTTATATGCTTGTAGTTTCATAAATGAGATTTAATCATATTAGTTTCCTTTTTATTTTTTTTCATACTACAATTTTAAATATAAAATTAAGAATGCAGCGTAAATCGGCACACTTGACTGACTATGAGTTAACTAAAACTAAATCTTTATAGTATTGCGTTAAAGTGTCAAATAGTCTTATCGAAGCTGAAGGCAATTGTATATTTATATAGGAAAATCTTCAAAAAAAGAATCTATCGCGTTACATGTTTGTATCTTGCAGAGCAGCGGAAAATATGCATATAAATCAGTAAAAAATGTTTTATATCAAAATGAAAGATTTTAAAAAAACTTATATACATTCCGTTATACGTATTTTGTACAGATGTGAAAGAATAGGAATATGTGTCATTATTACCTATACTGTATCAGTTTTAGGGCCCATTTTGTCAGACGCTCATTTTGGCTTAATTTAAGAAAAAGTTAATTATTGCAAAATTGCAAACAGTGTTATAAAAACCACTATATTATGATAGAAGATATTTTCTAGTTTGTATTTATGTTTCTAAAGTTTTACTTTTGCTTTTGCTTAAAAAACATCCAAAAATAACGTGGTATGTCTGTATCTGTGACCTTTCTCTCTTTTTAAAATAAATATATTTTATTTTAAACACAATATAAATATATAGAATACAAAAATGGAGAAATACAGAATGTTATTATATAGGATGTCTATAAAATCTGTCCTTCTATATTTCATTTTAAAATTATGAAAAACCGCGAAATACGTGTTTGATCATTTCGACTACTCGCAATTAGGGCAGTTTTCTACGAAACGATTATATTCGTATTTCGCGGTATTTCATAATTTGAAACCGTTTCTGAAATGTAGGAGTGGCGTAGATTTTATAGATACCTTGTAGATATAAATTTTAAAATGTAGATAAATTACATAGTGCATCAAATTTTGATCAACTTTTTGTTTCTTAACGAGTAATGAGCATTTTCTGACTTTGTAAGGGCATTTTTTATATAAAAATAGTATGCTTTACAAAAAATTTCATCACCTTTTAATTTAGAAATTTTGTTTTAAATTTTGTTACGTATAATAATGCAAATTCATAATAATGTTGTATATATTCATAAGAAATTCAAGAATAATTTCAAAAATTGTATAGGTTCTAATGAAAATAAATCAATAATGAATAAAAAGCCTCTAATTGTAAGAGCCGACGCAGGTTTTTGCGCGAATTAGAATTTATTAGATAATATTTGATACAATTAAAGGTTAAACGTTTCGATCCACGGTTAAGGTTATCGAGTAAACTGTCAACGTCATTGTTTTTATTATAGTCCGAAAGATTATGATGATACTAATTTCGTCTTCATTTGTTACCGCTTGAAACAGTCATTAATGCGTCATTTATTTGGTAAACATGAAGGAAACGCAAGTATGGCAGATCTCCCGCGGTTTCAAAATTGATGACGTGTGATTGAAGTTGTAAACACTTTTTTTGCTTTTTTCCTAATATGTTACGTCTTGGCGTTTATTTCTAGTAATAGTTTACATCAAAAAACCGATCGAAAGGTAGATATTATTTCTGTGGGTCTGTGGGCCGACGGGGCCGGCAAACTAAGCTAAAGTGATAAATTTTTTAGTGAAAAAAAAAAAGATTTGTTATCGGCTGTTTTTTTTTACTGAAAATAAGTAGTGTACAGCCAGTCACAGAAAGATTGCAACACTTTTTTTCGATAAATTTCAAAATGCACAGCCTACTCACCAAGCGATTAGTTCTTATTTGTGGATCCATGAATAAGAACCAATCGCTCGGTGAGCAAGCTGCATTCTGAAATTCATTGAAAAAAAAGTGCAACCTTTCTGTGACTGGCTGTACACTACTTATTTTCAGTATGAAACATGCAAAAATCCATATGCCATACCGTTTTAGTGGGCCCAAAGAGTCGCTATGCTTGTCCTAACGTGTCGAATTTTGAAACGAACAAATCTTTTTCATTGAACAATGACTTTTAGTTTAAAAATTATATATAATTATATATGAGCAACTTTTTTATATTTCCCTATTGTAGACTTGATTTTTTCTAAAACAAATAATGCAAAAATTATCTTTTTAATTATTTTTCTCATTATTATTATTATTATTGTTTATATTTCACTTTAAAAAGTAATTTTACGAAAAAAAAGGAATGTAGGGACATATAGGGACATGTAGGGATATATTTCATATACATATTATAATTATATATGTTTATGAATGTTTATACATATTTATGTATGTATATATATATATATATTTATATACATATATTAATGCATGAAAAATTTTTTACTGGGTTGCCAAAATTATAATAATAAATTATATTCGCGAATAAACATGTAACCTCAAAACAGATCAAGTAATATCAACAGACAACAGGCAATGAAATTTTAACGCATCGAAAAGTTGTTCTTATTGTCTGTTCTATGTTCCACGTTTTTTGTCCCATACGTTGTAGTGTTAAGTTTGGATTAGTATAGGTTATGCATCGAATTTATATCCAGGAGCTCTGATTGGACAGATCGTTATTCCTTGTTCCCTGTTATTACCTGTGCTTTTCATTGTGTTTCCTCCTTCCTCACCTTTATATTACCTCTCTTTATATTTTTTCCGAGATGCAACGGAATCGCAGATCTTGTTAAACTGTCATCTTCCGGCTTCAAACTATAAACAAAATGCTTGATACATTTGTCGTTGATTTATACATTACGTTATTATATTATACAAGCTGATTCAGACCACCCGGAGATGCCGGTACGTACGTATTCCTCATGAAAAACTGAATCGAAAATGTTAATAGCAAAATGTTGTGGGGTCAACAGTTTTTAAATAGTGAGCCTTTGAAATCTTCCAATCACAGGACGTGAAGTTCGCGCCGTCAGGTGCGACTGATGTTTGTCGACTGATGTTTTTAATATTATTTATTTAAATAATTTAATTAATATTGATTTTATTCATTAAATTGTTTATTATTTAAAATGTTTGAAAAATACATACTTTTTTATTGATATAAATGATGTTTGCTGATAATCGAATTTGCAATTGCGACATTACTTTTCGTCAATTAAATTAGACTCAATTTAAACATACAGCAGTAAATGTTAATAAAGATTTCAAAACTTTTGCAATACTCATTCGGCATCGTGTGGTTTAGCGGTATCCATCAAAGCGCTCTCGCGGCTGGCGCTTAATTGCGCTGCACCTGACGGCGCGAACTTCACGTCCTGTGATTGGAAGATTTCAAAGGCTCACTATTTAAAAACTGTTCACCTCACAACATTTTGCTATTAACATTTTCGACTCAGTTTTTCATAAGGAATACGTACGTACCGGCATCTCCGGGTGGTCTGAATCACCCTGTATAAACTTAATTTTAATCCTCAGAAGAAATCGATTTTTTGATATAATGTTTAAAATATTACTCATTTAAAAGCATAATAAATGACAATTATCCAAACATTTTTATAAGTCCTACATAAGTATAGTTTGATGTAAAATAAAATTTGTTTACGCAGTTTGTTTTTTTTTTAACAAAAAGTATTTTTAAGACTAAGGCTCGATTGCACCAACTTTGACTTTAAGCTTGATGAGCCTTCTACATTAAGCCATTAGTCATAAATCAGAAGTCAGAAGCTAAAAATTGATCAATCACAGTCGTCAATTTTTAGCTTCTGATTTCTGATTTATGACTATTTATAGCTTATTGTAGAAGGCCCATGAAACTCTCAGTTTCTTTCTTTAAAGTTGAAAGAGAGGAAAAGATAGAAAGAGTTTTAAGCCTTGCTTAAACTCTTTCTATCTTTTCCTCTCTTTCAGCTTTCGAAGTATCATTGATGCAACCGAGTCTAAATCTTATAGGTATCTACTGTACCTGTATCTATACCTAGGTAATTTTTTTAAAATATATCTATATCTACAACTAGGTACTTTTCCTACACAGTACCTGTGTACTGTATGTACTTATATTTATAATAAGTATAATAATAGGTATAATTATATTTATAATAGGTATATTTATAATACCTTTCAAAAAGTATCTGTTACAACAATGCGTGCTACCATCATTTTGATCTCATTTGAAAAATATAATTTAATTCTCTACAATTTTTGTTTTAGTACCTTTTGTTAGAAAACGCATACTGATTTGTAAAAATGTATAAAATAATCCTAATTTCAGAGGTTTTTAAGTATTAACTTTTTAAGAAAGAATTTTTTGATCCATATTTATTGGAAACTTTTTCTTTAAAATTAAATTTTCTACAAAATTTGAAAGTTTGACCGAAACATTCGGGGCCACCATGTATGTATATTATAATAATTGAATGTTGAGAAAACATTAAATAGATTGTGGAAGAAAAGATGGAACGTATACCTACGTCACTGTAAGGCTTAAATAAATCACACTCGTTTCATAGTTTCATGGCATCATTTTATGCTTTTATAAAAGGAGAAATGTGGTGATTCGGTACGATTTCAATCATCCACGAAACAGAGAGCAAACGCGAGATGTAAATGAAATATCACAAGTGGTTTAATTAGTCTCTCAATTTTTTCTTCGCAAAACTCTCGAAATTCAACAAAATACACGAGGGCGCGAAAGCAAGAGAATATTTCGAACAGATGATTTATAATTATAAAATGTAGAATTTATATATATATCTTGCAGTTTCGATATTAAAATTATTTAAATTTACACAATTGAGACTTCCAAAAGACAATATTTATCATTTAATCGGCGGAAGAACAATGAAAATTCCAGCAGAGATGACAAATCTTTCAAACGTGCCGTGTTTCTGCGTGTAATTGCGTATCATACAATTGATGATGTGTTTAAGCAAAGCTTTTACTAGTTCGCGATATGCGCATTCAATATAGTCAAATAGTTACGCACCTATGTTAGGCACGTATATGTCGTTTGACACATTTACTAATGCAGAGTGATTAGAACGCTTGGAATACTGAGCATTTTATACATACATGAATACTTGCATGTGTCATCCAGGAAACACGTTGCATACGTACCTACCTTTCCATCAGCAGTTCGCTCGTACATATACATTGACATGCTGCACGTTCTGCTTGTATCAGATAATTTGTCAACGCGATAGACGTAACAAACTGCTGTTCTTTCTGTGAGACAACGAAGTTAATGCAAAAAAACAGGTACATGCTTTCCATCTTTCTCTATCGAAAATTAAATTTTCTCGAAATTTTATGTTCGCGACACCTTTTTGCATTCACTGTGCAATTATTTATTATATTTATGCTGACTTATATTTAAATTCTTATATTTAAATTCTTTATATTTAAATTCTTATAATATTTTGAGTAAAATAGTTTGCTACTTAAGCTATCGCAGTACGAAGATATCTTATCATTTCTAGTTAACATTGTACAATAATGCATATAGTACATATAATATTTCTTCGGAAAATACATCTTTTCGAAATTCTTTCAGTTCCATTCGAGCGATCGGAAAGGTTATTGACGAGAGAATTTCATTGTGACAAACGAAAAACAGCGTTGTATATTCAACATAGAAGAATAGATCGTTGCGTCCTCTGCATTCTTTGCAGATTTTTTATTTCGCTGTAAACGATATTCTTGGCCGTAACTTCAACAGCAATCTTTGAAAGGTGAAATCGCGTAACTCGAGGAGCTTGTGAAAGTTTTATTTATGCATTCTTTTTTTTGTAAACTCTCGTAACCACAGATCAGTGAAAGTAGTTTTATGTCGCCGTCTGTTGTCCTTGGACCGTTCTTCAGATAATTCTCCTTTATATTGTAGTTTAATATTGATTTAATGTTGCATGGTCAACGAGAATATCGGGAAAATGTTTTGAACTCAAAGCAATCGCCGCTACGTGATCAACATGCAAAATTACACCTTAGCAAACACAAAGTTACGTGTAACGTACCTGTAGTTGTAATTTCTCACTCAACGATATAGCTGTAATATAACACACGTGTTACTGTTGTTGAATAATTGGTGTTAAATTTAATATATCTCACCCTAGGTAGAACATAGCCTGCAAGCATAAAGTAAACAGAAACCTGTAAAAACTCTGCGTTCAGCAGAGGCAGCAACTTTGCAACTGTTGTAAAATTCTTCAATATGATTAGTTCTTGCTTTTGATTCCTTATGGATCTAAATGTATAAACCAAACATATTGAAGAATTTTACAACAGTTGCAAAGCTGCTTTCTCTGCTGAACGTAGCCAATGAAACCAGCAGGGGAATAATATTCAAACTTTAAACTTTCTAAGTTTTTTTTAAATTGTATAAAGTTATTTATATGTTGCATCCAATTTCTCGATTAACGTTATGTTATGTCCGAGAAAACCACATTCGCGTAAAAAAATGTAAATAAAAAGAATAATGTATATACGCGTAACAGAACTGTCATTATCATAATTATGTTTTCTTTCCACATCCAATTAAAAATTACAGATTTTATAAATACAAAATTAATTCAACAATACTTTATCTAATTGCTTAAAATCAATAAAGTGTTAATTATATTTAAAGGGCAATTGTTGTTTTTTGGAGCTTTCTTTTTTAAATTTACGTTTTATTTGAGTACTTGGAATAAATATTAATACTTGTAAAACAATCATAATATTTGCATGAATAAATATTTTGGAAAACCTACAGTTTTGAATGAAGATATAAATCCTGCATATTATTTTAACGTAAAAATTTTGAATAAATACAATTACAAATTTTTTTATTCATTGAGTAATAGTAGTCACTTTTAATGATGATTTTGTAATGAAATTTTGATAATCATTTTTAAGTGAATTTTAATTAAAAAATTTTATCATGTCAAAGATTCATCACGAAATCATTGTCAAAAGTGTATCGAATAATAATAATAACATCATGATTTTTCTTAAAATAACTTCAACTTGATGTCATTTTACTCTTTAAATTTTTTAGAGTGAAATCTCACACCAAAAGAGTGAAAATACTGCCACTATTGAAAAAGATTAAAAATATTTACATTTTTAAATAAGAGTGGCAGATTTTCACTCTTTGGAGTGAGATTTATTTTATAGGAAAGAAATCTCACTTCTTTTTTGAGAGAGTAAATCTCATTCAAAAAGTGTAAAGTCTCACAAAAAAAAGAGTAAAATTCTATTACTCTCAAGAGTGCAAATATTTTTACTTATTTTCAATAGTGGCAATATTTTCACTCTTTTGGAGTAAGATTTCTCCAAAGAAATTTAAGGAATAATCTTATTACGATTTTGTGTTCTATTTGGGAAGTCCCAAACTATACATCCAAATTTTTGTTTAACATAAGATGAATATGTTAGAAAGTAACACAAAAATTAACTCAAAAAGTAAAACTTTTACACGATTTAAAAACAAATTGTAGAAGCAAATTCCTTATTAAAAATAAAATTAACATTTATAAATACATACATTTGTTTCTTATTCATTTAGCTTAAAATTTATATATATATTTAAAAATTATATTAATTTAGGTAACTCAAAATATTTATAATCATATTTATATAGTCACACAAAATGTTTATAATCATATTATATTAAAATAACACTCACAGTTATAATAAAAATTCAACGGAAAAATTTTAACAAGAATTGTTTTACTTAAATACAAAATGCAACACAGTCTTCCTCGCTGTGTCTTTCTTGCGTCATCTCGAGTTGTGCATTGCATTTGATAAAATTTACACTTAAAGATTCTTATCTCCAACGGTGATGACGTGGCGACATGTATCATATTATTGCGTTTAAAAACAGAACATTTTCTAACAAACGGAGAAACGTAGTTAGAAAAATCGATAATTGTTTGTTCTGTCAATGACAAAAGCTGTAAAACTTTCGTAGAACAGTGAAACAGCGCGGCGAGTTAACTGTCCGAGAGATATCATTCGGATTACGAGCATATCTGTCATTCTGTTCTTTGCTTTCAGTCCAGACAGGCAAGGGGTTTAAAAAACTGAATGGATACTTTGGCGCAGTCGCTACTAGGAACTCGTAGTTTATCTGCGCTATGGCTTCTACTGTTACTATCACCTGCCGTTCTTGCTTCATACAGCATTGGCGTTGGAAGAGCTGACAGCACTGGACCGACCGCGGACATTGTCTTCGTTAGTATGCTACACAATTATATGCTTCGTGATAGAAAATTCCAAGAAAATGTATATTAAATCAATATTTTGAGTAATGATGTGAGAAAAATTTTGATGGAAATCTGTTATACTGAAGAGAGAAAATCACGAAGAGCATATCTCTTCAAGCTTTTTATTCAAAAAATTATATTAAAAAGGTTACACGAATATATTCACGATAATTAAAGCCAGACTGACAAAATAATAAGAGCGAACAAAGGCTTTGAATAAATAGATTTAAATAGTCATTATGTGTGTGCAATTTTAGATGGGATATGCAAAGATGGAACAGAAAGGGAATGGTCTCCATCTCAGAACGTTTGCCAGAGCTTTCATAATTGATGATGGCACGGAAAGGTTCGTGTTCGTCAGCGTGGATAATGCGATGATAGGCAACGACATTCGACAAGAGGTAACATATGTTCATTCTTAATTCTTCAATGCCTCTCGATATAGTATACCCGATTTCTTAAAAAAAAAATATTCTTTTTATTCTTGAAGCTAATCTAATAATCTAATTTATTGCTTGAAACTCTTTTCTACTAATAAAATTACTAATAAGATGTAAGAACTACCATTTAACTGTAATCCACAATTGGCTAGCTTTAAACTTTTATATCTAATAAATTGCTGCTCGGAACATGGTTAATATTTTCATAACTTATTTTTTTTTTATAACTCTTTCAAATCTAATTTTTTTTATTATGGTATTTCGCGAATTTCGAGATATCCTGTATATTTTGATATATTTTATTGGAGTGTAATAAAATTTTGAAAGGATAAAAAAACATTCGTCTATCTGCTGTCGAATTTCAAAATTAGCTATAAAAACATAGGTATTTATTTATTTGTATTTGAAATTCTTTGCCGTATATCTTCGATTATATAATGTTCATTCAGCTCGATTCGCTTTTTATGAGATCGTGAGATTTGTCGCAAAATACGATTATTATCACGTGAGGTTCATTGTAATCCTTCCCACAGGTATTGCGAAAATTGAAGATCCAATTTGGCAATATGTACACGGAGAATAACGTAATGATTAGTGGCACGCATACGCACTCAGCCCCTGGTGGTTTCATGCTAGACATGCTTTTCGATTTGACCACATTTGGCTTCATCAGGGAATCATTTGACGCTGTCGTCAACGGCATAACGAATGTAAGTAGACGCATAAATATAGTCGTATACGACATTGCACTACTGTAAATGATTCTCTTGAGATTCAAAAATAATAATTGATATAACGATGGATACTTTGACATTACAGAGCATCCAGCGTGCCCATAATGCTGTAGTGCCCGGAAGGATTTTCATTATTCACGGAAAAGTTTTGGACGCTAACATTAATAGAAGTCCACAGGCGTATCTTAATAATCCGAAATCGGAAAGAGAAAAGTAAGTATCTATAATAAGTAAGTAATAAAAGTAGTAAATAATATTAATTCTAGTAGTAAAATATTAATTCTTTCTCAATATATTCTCAAGAATATCGTCAATTTTATAAAAAAAATCAAAATGCTCTTTATTTTAGAGAAGAATAAAGAAAATTGATGAAAATTTTTTAATTTTTAAATTTCAATAGAGCATTAGTAATTATCGGGGCATTAGTATTATGGAGGCGGTGATAATACTAGTTTGTGTGATAAAAAATTTTTTTAACACTTTTAACTGTTTTAATGTATTTTCGAGTGCTAAATATGAATCCGTTGTCTACATTTGGTTATCACGTACGTCATAGTTTTGAAAAAATGACATCGAAGACAACAATTTAAAGTAGAGGATTTTTATGACGTAGTAACACTGGCAGCCAATTTTTTTAAAATTTTGTTAATGCAAAAGCATCAACTTTTAAAATACTATATATTTTGTTTTGTTTTGGTAATGATTCTTTTTGTTTTTGAGGTATAGAGGAAAGGTAGGAAGCGGTTATGGAATAGGTGGGAATTTATAGATCACAGGAGACGCGGTAGTGTCTTTCGTCAAGTATATTTTTGAAGTTTATACATATAAATCTTTTTTATATTAATCATGAAAGAGACGCTACCATGTCATGAAAGAGACGCTACAGCGTGTCCTTTACGTGCATTATGGAAGTTGTAAGGCAAATGTAATATGTTAAGAATTACTCGAAAAAATTACAGATTATTCTAAATTACATCTAAAAATAATAAAAAAAAATGAGACAGTTTATCACCTGAATCAAAAGTTATTTCAATAAAAAGTAATACTTTTTAAATTTGTGCTTTAATAGAAATATTAATACTTTTGAGGTTTTCACGGATGTTTTCTTCGGAGGTGCCAAAGGGTTTGCGGGTTATTGGCTACGTTTACACCGTGCATTTAGGCCGCGGCCTATACAATAGATGTCCTTGTTTAGCCTGTATATTAAACAAAGACACCTATCGTATAGATCGCGGACTAAGCGCACGGTGTAAACGTAGCCATTATCGCAGTGTCGTAATCCATTGCTAATGCCAACATGAATCATTTCGTAAATCTTACCATGTATTTCATCAGGGCGAGGAGCGCACTGATAGTATCAGTAGCGGAAAAAGGCATTTTATTCCATCTTAATATTACTAAAGTAATTAATTATATGAAAAGTAAGTGCTTTTATACATATGCGCGCGCGTATAATATACTCATACAAAATAAAAAAACAATGAAACTGATAAGATACAATATGACTATTTTTAAATTGCTGTATCTCGAAAATGAATGCCAAATTAAACAAAATGCATTTTAAAGTGAAAAGTTAACTTTCGCGTGGCATTAACAAACTTTAGAGAAAAAAATTTGCTGCCGATGTATTAAAATGTTATAAAGATTCTCAAAATTATAATTTTTTATTTCTTGACTCTTCTACTTCTTCGATTCCATTTCTTTTATAATTGTTACGTAATGGATCTTTTATAAACGAAATTGTATTCAGCACTTAAAAACTACGAAAAATGATTACTTTTTTTATTCAGGAAATGATGCCAAGGTGTCAATTAGCAAATTAATGTAATTATTATATCACCATAATTGTTTTAAATTAATGCTGTACGCGCGCAATCGCGCGTGAGAGGCAAATTATTTTTAATACATTATTATTTATAAAACGCATGTTTAATAAGTGTTTTTCAATGTTATACACAGTGTCCATTTTAATTGCCCTGGATAAATATCTTGGAAGGTATGTAAGATATGAAAAAATGTTTCAGATGAAAGTGAAAAGGGGGACATAGTTTGGTTGCGTTGCTTTTTTTCTAGGTTTCTTAGGAGGCGCCAAAAAGGTCATCTCCATTTTAAAAATAAAATTATATGATTTTTTAATAACTTTACTACTTTTATATATGTAGAATAATTAGAGGAATCATATTATATAAAAACATCATACTACATATAACTTCATTGTAATTATAAAAGTGGAGTTGATCTTCATATTTTTTGCTCCTTCACCTAGAAAAAAAATAACGTGACCATACTATGTCTCTCTCGAAATCGTTTTTATCCACTTTTATTTGAAAAATTTTTCCGTATCTTACATATTTTTCAAGATATTGGGGCATAAAATGAGACACTCTATACAGTACAGCCTTATACTATACGATTGATTAATTCATGTTGCAATTGCTTAGTAAGAGGACTATAGAATGCACTCGGCACTGAATATTTGCCGAGGTTTATTAATTCCCGGAATACGTACAGCGATCGTGCATATAACACGATGTACGACACATGCCATGTGTTTGCAAGTCTAAACAAGCGTGTTCATTCTCGGAAATTTATGAAATGCGTCTACTTGTAACTTAAATCGATTTTTTTTATATTGAAATATAAAATTGATGATAATGGTATATTTGTCGTCAACATCCTATTATGGAAAGAAATAACATGCATTTGCATAAAATTAATATTTTTTTCTTTATTTCCAGATACGAGTACGACGTAGACAAGACACTAACACAAATGCAATTTATCGGTGCCAATGATAAGCCCTTAGGCGTCATAAATTGGTTCGCCGTGCATCCAACTAGTATGAACAATACGAACCGCTTGGTTTCCAGCGATAATGTGGGTTATGCTTCGATACTCTTTGAGAAAATGATGAACAATAACGCCATGGTCGGTAAAGTAAGTTTCTTAATAAATATACTTTGCTAAACGTAACAAATATACATTTCTTAGATATATAATATATACAACGTGAGATTTACAGTTTCCTATTTACAATGACTGCGCTGTAATGTTTAAATTATAAAGAACAAAATCGCGAATGAATCTAAAACATGAATAATTTCGATAAGTGAATCTACCGCGTCAAAGTCCCAACCGTAAAATCATTTAAATGCACACGTCCTAAATTTAAATAATTAAATTATTTCAGTGCGCGCACTTTTGTAAAAATACTCATCGCGTGCAGACAGTAATTTCGTGAGCTACAGAAGAGGTTGTGTCCATTATTATTATCTTTCTTTTTTTTTTTTTTAAGACGAATCTACATATTTCATATTTCTATTATTTAGTTAATACTGCGCTGCACTTTTTGCTTTTCTCTCTTCTTTCTTTTTATTTGATTATCCTAAAGCACATACATGATACATGTATGTATATACAGGATGTCCCGTAAGTTTTTGCCAACCGCTTTTGTGTAGATAGAGCGGACTAAACTGAGTCGAAAAGTCCTCTACCATTTTGCAGTTTTCGCAATAGTTAACGAGATATTAATTACTAAAAATTGGCGAATATTGATCTCTCTCTCTCTCTCTCTTCAATAAATTTTTACTGAAATACTATCGACTTTACAGAAAAACAGCAAGAAACAAACATGTTTATTTTCTCAAAACGGTTTCTAATATTTTTTGCGTGCGAATTTTACAATTTCCAGTTCGTGTTAATTACACACTGAATATTTATCTTCAAACACAATTCTAATTAAACTAAAGTACGTAATATTAAATTGACAAATTAAGCTGCCAAGCAATTTAATAAGGCTAATGTAAATATACAAGAACTATCAAGAAAATGGCGTGTACGAATTAGTGCAGTTTGGTTCATAAGCACATTACGCGAAATTACTTCGGATTAACTTCATACGTAGAGGTGTACAAAATTTTTTTAGAATACAGGATTTTTAAACTACTTTATTCTTAGCTTAGACTGTTAAGATTTTCATTACTCAAATTGTGTACTATATATTTATTTAAAATAAGCTATATATCATTATGGCACGATAGCCCCATGTATATTTATTTACCGGAGTAAAAATTTTTTATGTATAACCATACATAAACATATATAATTATATATAACTTATATACAGAGTGTTTCCAAATTAAATGGCAAAACTTCGGGAGCGTGTAGAGGAGTAAAAAACTAAGAAAAAAAGTCCTATAGACATATGCTCGTTTTTGCTCCGTTTCAGAGAAATCGAAAAAAAATGTTTACATTTCTTGCCATATCTAGCACCGACATATTTGATTACATTTTCCACTTTCTGTTATGAATTTGTCAGTCGCTCTTTGAAAGCCTTTAACAGTAGATGAATTTTGTCTTTTGCAATATGCCGCGTACGTATTCTAATAGTGAATATGCTGATATGGTTTTTGTATACGGTTTCTGCAACGGTAATGCTTTAAAGGCGGTGCGAGAATATGCACGACGATTTCCAAACAGAAGAGTGCCAAACCGAAGAGTGTTTATGTTGACATTTAATAGATTGCGAGAGACTGGA
>NW_017257501.1:211892-216584 GCF_001594055.1 Mycetomoellerius zeteki
AAGAAGTTTATTCTTCGCCTATTCAATCAGAGCAACATTTGAGAAATCGTATCGTAGCTGCAGCGAACAGAATATCGCAAGAACAGTGCCTGGCTGCTACAAGAGCCGTGTTTGACAGATGCAATGCTTGTATTGCTGCAAGAGGTGCACATTTCGAACAAAATCTTCATTAAAAAGTTTATAAATAAAATAATTAAAATAATAAATTAAATATATTTTTTTCTTTTTTCGTGATTTCCTGCGAAACAAAGCAAAAAGGAGCATATGTCTATAGGACTTTTTTTCTTAGTTTTTTACTCCTCTACACGCTCCCGAAGTTTTGCCATTTAATTTGGAAACACCCTGTATAATTGTATCTGATCATATATGATTTGATATATGTATGTTCATATATAATTGTATGTGATTCGATACGTGGTCACATATGATTTCATATGTGTTCATATATAATTTCATATATGAACATATATGATAAGATATGCGATCATATCTGATTTCGTATATGATCACATATAATTTCATATATAATTACATGAAGGTACCGTAATCATATATGTTCACATATAATTTCATATATGATCATATGTAATTTTTCATATGTGATCACATGATGGCATCGCAATCATATATGTTCACATATAATTTCATATATGATCACATGATGGCATCGTATAATCATATATATTCACATATATTTTTATATGTGAACATATATAATATATATGATAAGATATGTCACATCATATCCGATTTCACATACGATCATATATGATCTCATATGTGATCAAATATGAAATCATAAATATATATATAAATTTAAGCAACGTTACCTCATAAAAATAACTCTCGTTACCGTTCTTTTTCTTAAAAAGAAACTCGTTATCGTTACTCGTTATTGATTTGCAAAAGTAACTTGTTACCGTTACTATCACTTGAAATGTAACGAGTCGTTACTTTCTTTTCTTAACATTAATAGAATATTACAGCGTTTTTCATTGGCAGAACTTGTGCGTATTCAATGCACATTAAAGCCGTATACAACTCTAATCTAAATATAAAAATGAGATATCTCAATTGATAAAATGCCTAAAATATATTTTATCAAATAGCATAATAAAATATATTGAGGATTTCGCGGTTTTTTTTTAACTCGTTTCTATATTTTTATTAACCATACATCTTTACGTCGATTATACACCGGTTTAAAGCTTTAATGCACTGAATGCGCACTAATTCTGCCAATGAAAAACGCTATTATATGCAGATTTTTACGGTAAATACAAAAAAAGATGCCAGAATTCTATTTTTTAGTAGAAGAATAAAACTCAAAAACTGATAAATGTATATATATATGTATACATATATATACAGGGTGGCCCATGTAAAGTGTTACAAGCTAATCTCTGAAAGTGTGTGTCAAGTGACTAATATGTTCAGACAAAAGTTTTATGACTTTGAGGGCAGCATAAAATGGTACATTTGTTTGACCTTGGGTAACATTGTCAAAGTGAAAGCAAGGCCACTTTAAATTTTTTAAATGGAATCCCCCATTTTTTATTACACATTCTTGTAGCTTACCTTGAGAGCTTTCCAAAACTTTATAATTAAGTTCATTTTCATGAAGTACTTTTCGAGTTATGAGGCTCGAAAGTTACAGTACAGTCGGCATTAGCATTACGCAAATTGTCCGACCGACGGTAAAAACCTCTTGAATGTTATTCAGGATCATGTCCCAGATAACATTTATCAAAATCAAGGCCATGGGCGATTATTCCTCTCATTTTTCATTTTTGCACTAAAAATTCATTTTTATGTGAAAATGAAAATAAGAGGCACAACCTTCAATTTGCCTTGATCTTGACAAATGTTATCTAGGACATGATCTTGAACAACATTCAAGAGGTTTTAGCCGTCGATCGGACACCTTGTGTAATGCTAATGCCAGCGATATTGTAACTTTTAAGCCTCATAATTCGAAAAGTACTTCATGAAAATGAACTTAATTATAGAGTTTTGGAAAGCTCTCGAGGTAAGCTATAAGAATATGTAATAAAAAATGTGGGGTTCCAGTTAAAAAATTCAAAATGGCCTTGCTCTCACTTTGACAATGCTACCCAAAGTCAAACAAATGGTACAATCTTATGCTCCCCTCAAAGTCATAAAACTTTTGTCTGAACATATTAGTCATTTGACACACACTTTCAGAGATAATAGTTCATGACACTTTACATGGGCCACACATATATGTATATTTATATATATGTATATATATATATGTGTATACATGTATACATATATGTATATATGCTCTAGTCACGATTAAAACTTTTACGAGGGGGTAACCACTAGGTGAAATATTGTCCCACAGATTACATGATTTCATATGATTTTATCTGATTACAAATAATTTTTTCCACTACATATGAAGTAATTTGGTAAAATATACGATTTTATTTAATATTATACAATGGTTTCTCGTGGTTTTATATGTAATTATCGGATTATGCATAGAGATTTCATATAAATTTTATAATGAGGACTCTGTCTCACGATTACATTAAGTGGTTACCCCCTCGAACTTTTACGTAAATAGAAATAAAATAACGATAAAAGTAACTAGTGAAATATCGTGAAATACCATTACCCCAAAAATGTAACTGTTACTATAAACGTTACTCAGAAGAAAATGTAACGTCGTTACTCAATCGTTACCCAAAAAAGTAACTTTTAACGATAACGACGTTACAAGTAACGCGTTACTTGCCAACCTTGTATAAATTATTACGTATGTATTATAAAATCAGATATAATTACATGTGATTCCATATATGATCATATGTAAAATCTTATGTAATTGCAGTCTCAAGAAATCGTTCGACCGTGGCGGACGTGTTTCGTCTCGCTGCGATCTGACAATGAATGTTGCATGTTTTATTTTTGAGCATAATGGCGAACTCGATTGGAAGCACTAGTGTGCACTGGTGCATATTAAAGCCGTTGTACACTGATTTAAGTATAAAAATGAAATACAAATATTTAAAATTATGAAATACATATTTTACCTAACAGTACAATAAAATATACTGAGTATTTCATGATTTGATCGATTTCTATGTTTATTTATAAACATTTCTTTACGTTATTTTATGTACAACGGCTTTAATTGCACTAGTGTGCACTGAGTGCGTCCAATCGAATTCGCTATAAGTGTGGCCGTGTTTGACTGTGCTATTTGTGTTTGTGTCTAGTATTTTCGTTCCCCAGTTTATCCCATCCTTGTTGCCGTTCTTTCGAGAAGTGATTGTCCTCGGCACTGGCACGATACTTGTCAGCACCAGCTAGGCTGACAGATTTTCTAACCTCAATAGTCATAAGATTAATATCTCAGGCTCACGGGGCAGAGTGACGCTTCTTTCTGCCAGATCCTTCGTTTTGTGAAAAAACATATCGAGTAAGCCTAATTTTATTGATTTTTCGTGTAAAATGAAGATTTGACAAGAAAAAAGGATAATAATCCCTCGTAAAAAAGTACTATTAGTGTCACTACTAGTGCAATAATGCAGTAGTAAATTCGTAATAGTGACACTACTAGTGTCACTAGTTATGCTGTAGTGTTACTAGTAGTGTAGGAGCAGTGCATAGAGTAGGGCTGCGTTCCATTGCACTCATAATGCGCATGACGTATCATTTTATCATTTTTATCCTTGTTTTCGAATATTAAAGGATAAAATTGTCATCGAATATTAAAGGATAAAATGATACATCATGCACATGATGCGTGCAACGAAAATACATGCGCAAAACGATTATCTTTGTAGAAATAGAAATTTTATGATCAAAGATCTCGACACTTTTCTTTAATCATAGTCGATATTCAGTTAGTTTTACTTAACGTCGAAGAGCTATATAAATATGAAAAATTCAACGAATTACTTGTTTTATATCAAATTGTCTACATTTAAAAAAATTATGTATTGAAAATTGTATGTAATAAAAGTTTGTGTTAAAAAAAAAGTTTTTTTAATAGTGAAGAGAAAAATGCTTCCAAATATTTCAATAATAAATATTAGATAACTATTTTATAAGTGGTATTTAGTCAAATAAAATTTCAAATTAATGATGAATGTAACATAATACACGTTCAATTAACGTCAAGTAAATTACATTTTAAATGTTAACGAAACTGTAAACAAATATTAAATACATTTTGTTTTAATATAAAATAAACCTTTTTCGTAAAAAGTAGCAGCTTATAGTAACAAATAAATATTTAAGAAATATTTTTAAAAGCATTGTTTAGTTTAATTTACGTACATAAATACAAAAATATACACAAATTATACACACAAATAATTGAATAAAATCATTTCCGCAAGTGCGACAATAGTGCACTAGTAATGTCACTACTCATCCCGCAGCAGCACTATTGACTGCATTACTGTACTAGTAGTGACACTGCTTGTTCTAGAAGTGCTCACTTCTACACTACTGCACACTGCACTACTGTACTAGTAGTGTCACTGCTCATCTCAGTAGTGATACTACTAGTGCCACTAACGCAAATTTAATACTGCACTTCTATACTACTAGTCACGAGCAGTGTTACTACTCGTATCAACAGTGACACTACTGTATATACAGTAGTGACACTACACCACTAGCAGTGACACTAGTAGTACTTTTTTACGAGGG
>NW_017257501.1:216920-240115 GCF_001594055.1 Mycetomoellerius zeteki
TATATATTAATAAATATATAATTATATTACATATATAATTTTTATATGCATTTTTATATGATCATATGTAAATCGTTATTATGTATGCAGGGTTGTCTGTATATATATACATATATATATTTAAATTAAAAATCTTGAATATATTTCGTTTATTTTTTTGCTGCGATACAAAACATAGTTGTTTCGTTCCTGCACAGCCTCTGAAGTATTATCATCACCGTATATACTATAGTATATATAATTTTTGTCGCAACCATTTTTT
Organism: Mycetomoellerius zeteki; assembly: GCF_001594055.1. NCBI lineage: Eukaryota > Metazoa > Arthropoda > Insecta > Hymenoptera > Formicidae > Mycetomoellerius > Mycetomoellerius zeteki. The sequence goes on from NW_017257501.1 coordinate 217,183, forward strand.
TGTAGATAGTGTATTTTAGGAGATATTTGGATCCGTCGATTAAAATGGGTCATCGTGTATATAGAATGTTGCGCGCATACATGTTATGTTATATCCTTACGATATATATGATATGTATATTATAGAAATGACGTTCACGCGACATCCCTTAGATAAAATGGTATAATAACGTACACACATATGTACATATATATACATACATATATATATAAGTCGTAGACGTGTATATAATTGTATATCAACTAGAATGGTTAGAAAGTCTGGAAACAGTCGAATATCTCTATAAGATAGGGAAGGAAAACTCTATAAGATAAGGAAAACTCTATAAGAAAAATGTTCCATACGAAAGCTGATGTAGATCAGTTTTATAAGTGGTGTATTAGGTAGAAATGTTCGCGTTGTCAAGATAACTTAAAAATACACTTCAAAATTTTTAAATAGAAATCTCCATTTTTTATTGTATTCTTTATAATAAGCAATCAGAAAATACAATGAAAAATGTGGGTGAATCCATTTAAAAATTTCGAAGTGACTTTTACATTTATATCTTTAACAACAATATTTAACACTAACATTTCTATCTAATGTGCGCCACGTAAAATCCTACATCTTTTGTATGAAACATTTTTCTCAAAATGCTTTCTTTTCCTGATATTCGACCGTTTTCGGATTTTCTGACCACCTCATATATAATCATACATGGTCATATGTGGTCATATACAATTATATATGTTCATATAGCGGCATATGTAATCATATAGAGTCATATATGTAGTCATACGGACATATATGGCCATATATAGTCATATGTGGTCATATATAATTATATAGAGACAAATATCATATATGATCATATATAACGATTTATATATAATCATATATAATTTTTACTCGGGTTCTTACCGTTATAACAGTAAACGATTATATTATCCCGCCTCACACTTATCGCACATGTGCCTGAAAATAATTTTAAACTTTGACGTAAATCCATATTTTTAGAGATGTAAAAAAACGGAATTTTTTACTTCGGAGAAAAGTAAAAAACTAGTTTTAGTAAAAAATACCATTATTTTTACTGCAAATAACGGTATTTTTTACCAAATTACATAAAATTTATGAAAAAACGATATAATATTATATTTCAATATAATAGATGAAAACATATAGTTATTTCAATATAATTATTTGAACGACAGGATATTTTATACTTAAAAGCTAAATAATGATGTTATTAATACAGATAATACTTTATATGCATAATAGCCACTATTTTGTTGCATATTGGTTATAATTGTATTCTATATTTTAATTATTTTGAGACAACACCCAAATATATAGTATTGATTCAAGAGTAATTAGAGATTCGATGAACGTTGTCTTACTAATTTAAATTTAGAATATATGTATAATTACAATCACAGTAAATGACAAAAACAGTGTCAATTAGTCTAATAAAGTATTGTTTGTATTAATAACAGTATGGAACACTTACTTAACTTTTAAAATTGAAGTACAATATAAAATATCATTCAAATAATAATGAAAGATAAGGTATATTTATAGTCACCAGCATTATACTATATTAATCATTATATTTTATTTTAACTTTTGTAACTATTTTTACATAGAAATCTTACGGATAAGTGGAAAAACTAAATTCTGGAACAATAGTACAGTGTTGAAATCGTGAAATGTTAAAAAAAAAATATCCGGCGAGTAAAAAAACTATTAAAGCCGAAGGAAAGAAACCATTATTTCCCGAGTTTTTTACCCTAAAATTCTAGTATTTTTCCGTCGTTTACGTCTCTACATAATTTAGTAAACTAAGCGAAGATTAATACCTCTGTGAAGTTAGCCTCCCATTATTAAAGAAAATAATTTTTTTTGAGAGTTCTGAATAGATTTCCAGAGTTCCTTGATAGGTTTAAAAAATAGTTCTGGTCATTAAAGCCAAAAAAACGCGATTTAAAAAATGGGGGACTAATTTCACGCAGCCCCCCATTTTCGAAAAAAATTATTTTTTTTTTTACAGTTCTGGATAGATTTTGAATAGTTTCAGAGTTCCTGATAGGTTTAAGAAATAGTTCCGTTCGAGAGAAAGTAAAAAAAAGTCATTAAAAAACCCGAAATTGACACCTAAAAAACAGCCATAACTTCGAAAATATTATTTTTTTACACAATTTTCTCATTAAGATATTTTATGGAATTCTCCGGGGGCTATCCAGAACTATCGACAAAACTGACAGAACTCTTCAAAAAAACTTTGCTCTTCTAAATTAGAAAATGTACACCTATAATCGCTTGTAACTTTTTCAGTTCAAATTCTACGGATTTTTGTCATTAGAATTTTTGATAGAACTCTGGGGGGAGTTATCCAGAACTCTCGACAGAACTGTCAAAACTCTTCAAAACATTTTTTGCTCTGTTCTGTCGAAAGTTCTATAAAAAATCTTAATGAGAAAATTGTGTAAAAATAATACTTTCGAAGTTATAGCTGTTTTTCAGGTGTCAATTTCGAGTTTTTCAATGATGTTTTTTTTTACTTTCTCGAACGGAACTATTTCTTAAACCTATCAGGAACTCTGGAACTATTGGAAATCTATTCAGAACTCTCAAAAAAAATTATTTTTTTTAATAAGAGGGCTAACTTCACAGGGATAAGTTTAATAACGATGTTTATTGAACGACGAGATTAATTAAACGAAGAGTAATTTTTTCCATACATTGAGAGAAAAAGGGTTGCAATAGTCATAATTTAACTACTCTTATAACTTATAGTCATTTTCAGTGTCAATTACATATATATATTTTTTGTATAACTATAAATGTACTTAATTATTATTACTACACACATTATAGCAGTTAGTATAAAAATGAAGCTTCTAACCGTAACTATTTTATCATGCAATAGTCATAATTAATACCAAATACTTTTCTTTCAATGCACATACATGTACACATACACATATAAAAATATATCTGTAATACAAACATAATATTTTTCTTGGCATTTAGGGTCGATTCGTAGCAGCCTTCGCCTCAACTAATCTTGGCGACGTTTCGCCAAATATACGTGGACCAAAGTGCGAATTCTCTGGACAAAACTGCTCCGACCAGTATACGTGTCCCGGAAAGAAAGAAATGTGTTTTGCCTCCGGTCCTGGAAAAGATATGTTCGAGAGCACGAGTATTATTGCTCATAGAATTTACCAGGAATCCATAGTAAGTGCGGCTTTTCTTACTATTTTTGATCCTTATATTCTATGATATCTCTTCCTTCATTTATTACGCAAGATGCACAATAACAAGTGCAATTACAAGATATCATTTATAAGTTAAAATAATAGCGATACTTTTCTCACATTGAAAATAATTTGCCATGTTCGCTTTAAAAAGATGAAAGAAAAAAACTAATAACGATTTCTCCGGTGCTTATAAATACCAAAAATGGACGTTTTAATTGAATGTAAAAATCAGATTACGCCGCTATAGCGCAAAACTAAAGTAAAATTGGAAAGCGTGCACGTGAATTTCACGGTCTTGGTAAGTAAATTCAAGTGCTCGGACAAAACGGCATTGCCGTAAAGAACTGAACTTGTTATTGCTCAGGGTTGCCCGTTTCCTCGTGTACTATTAATTATACAACCAGTATATGCGAAACTTATTAACGGTGTGAAGAAAGCCACCAACCGACGCGTCGAGATCGTTATCAGACAAATTAAGTGATTTCGCGTGCAGTGCGAATCATCAGGAGTGATACGCTAATTAAGGATATACAATACGAAACATTGCCGTTTTGTGAATTAAAATTCTGACAACTTATTAAAGACTATATAAAATATATATAATTGCAATTTATACAGAATTTTTGTTATAAAATTATTATTCTCAACTTCTAAAAATTTAATTAAAATTATATCTAAATAAGATTAATTAGGGATTATTAAGTAATTATTAATTCGATCTACTTATCACTCATTTTTGTCTTTTGAATAATTTTTAATAACGTTAAATATTCAATTTGGATCAATATGTTGTTTCTCAACAATACATGTTTTTGTAGAGATGGAATTTTTTTTTTAAATCATATTCTTCTTACATTGAAAAAGAATGATTTTTAAAAAATTCCATCTGCATCTTTTAAGTTCTAGAAACTTTGAATTTCTTAAATAATAATGCAAATTCTTATATGTAATGTGCGTAGTACACTCACCGACTAAAAGGTTGCAACACTTTTTTTTTAATGGGTTTCGGCGGATTTCGGAATGCAATCTGCTCGTCAAGTGATTGGTTCTTACTTATGGATCCATAATCGCTCGGTGAACATACTGCATTCCGAAACCTAATGGGCGCATTCAGTACTACATCCGCTCATTGAACGCTCAGTGAGCTCTTACATCTGATTGGGATATTCCGTTAGATCTAAAAATATAGACCAATCAGATACAAGAGCTCACTGAGCGCTCATCGGTGAGCGATCATAGTACTGAATGCACCCATTAAAAGAAAAGTGTTGCAATCTTTTCGGTGAGTATACATACAGAGGAAAAAGTCAATAAATCACTGATATTGACATACATAAGTCTCCTAAAAAAAGACCCTTCCCCTCATTTCTTGGAAATTTCTTGGATTAAACATTGTATTTTATTAATATTCCTACGCAGAAAGCAAAAATGAGCGATATGTATGTCGAATTAATAATAACTTAATAATTATTGATTAATTATTAATTTTATAAATAATTTTAATTAAATTAAGAAATAAAAAAATTTTGATTTTATAATAGTATAAAAATTTTAGTATAAAAACATGTTCTATTTAAATAGTTGAAGAAGTGTAAAAACTCATAATTCATATATTTGTATATATATATATATATATGAATATATATTTACCATATATATACAAGGTGAGTCTGATAAAGTTTACCACGTTTTTTTCGAAAACGGTTAAAGATAAGGGGAGGATACCTATTATCAAAATTGTATGATAGCGGGACATATTTTAATGATCTTGAATGACCGTAAATGTCCTTGGTTTTTTATTATCAATAGAAAAAGATTGTTTTTATGGGAAGGGGTATTTTTCAGTTCTAGAATCGTTATTTTGCAAAAAATATTTTATATTCTTCTTATCATGTTTTTCGAAGTGGTAAGACGTTGAAAGTAAAGAGTGAAAGAGCTGGCTTACTTTCAATTAATGTCCTATCACTCCGGAAAACATGATAGAAAGAATAAAAAATATTTTTCGCGAAATCATGATTTAAGAGTTGGGAAAGGTCAAATAAACTTTTTACGAAAACTATAGACACGTTTAGATCAACATGATGAACATTTTGAGCACTTATTGCAATAATAAAAAAATGTGTTTCAAACATATAATCTGACTTCTTTTAGTATTCCGAAAATAGTTGAGTTTTCAAAGAAATACTCTATTACAAAGATATTCAGCTGATTGAGTACTATTGATAAAATGTTTAAAAAATATCTTTTTCTATTAAAAAAAATCTTTTTTAATTGGTAGTAAAAAACCGGGACATTTAAGATTACTCAAAGTCATTAAAGTATGTTCTCCTACTTATCCTATAATTTTGCAATAATAGTTGTCTCCCTCTTATAAGATTTTATTCAGTAATTATATAGGATAAAAAATCTTAAATTTTAAAAGTCTTAGAATATTTTAAAATTTATATATATATATATATATCAATAATTCTAGACAAGATATAGACTTTCTCACTACTTTTGAAAAGTGTTCCGATTTGAATTAAAAAATTTGAGAAATTTTCTAAAAAGTTAAATTATTCAGCAGTGGTTTAGATATTACGAAAATTTTGAAATTTATATGAACATTCAGTAAAATTTTATGAAAGATTCCGAGAAAAAATTTCACGAGGTTTTATTACAATTTCTTCAGGTTATACGTTACTTTGTTATCGTCAAGTTCCTCTTCATTGAATAAAATTGAATGACAAGCTGTCAAACAGAGAGTCAATGTTCTGGGGAAGAATTATCTCAATACGTGACAATCCGTCTCACATTTTGTCAGGTCGAACGAAACAACGAAGTAAGATAAAAATATGAGACGAATACTTTTATTTCTAAATAACCCAGTTTTATAGAATTATATTATCATAAATATTAATTTTTTTACGACTCCACTGTTTTAATGTATTTGATTATACTTAGTTTCTATTTTTCTTACTTTTAACAAAATCGGTTTCGTATATTATCGATTGTCTATACTTTCATTTCGATATAAACCATTTTTTTTTTTACAGAATTATATTATTCTAAATACCAATTTTTTATGATTTCACTTTTTTAACATATTTTATAATGTAAGTACAAGACTTAACTGCTATTTTCCTTACTTTTAACAAAATCTATTTTGTTAACCACTGATTTTGATGTCATTTCCAAATACACATTCTTTCTTTCTATTTGTTTCATGTGAATTTGATATCGAGCTTTTCATTCCCGTAATGGGTTTTATAACCCTGCAATTTTCATAATATCATGCACATAAATCGTAGAAGTTCTCGGACGGATCTAAATGAGCGTAACATTTCCCACGTGGTTGTGAGACATTTATATAGATATTCTTTTTAAATTATATATATATTCTCTCGCGGTACTATATTTATTTAGAGTAAAATCTAAAAGTGAATGCACAAGAGACCTCTCGAGGTTAAATAAAATTTATATTACAACGTAGTGGCAAATATGTATAAATCAATACTTCAGACATGCGCGGTTACATCGCAATTTCAATTCCACCAAATGGTTCCCTTTTAAAAAGATGCGCAAGACGCCTTTGTGCGGTTTCGCAAATCGTTAAGCGAAAGGTGAAATAAATAGAGAGAACTGCTTTTATGTTATTTGTAAAAGCAATTGGTTTTTTTACGCTGCTGTTTTAAGTACAATTACATGTTTTAAAATGAAGTTACAAAATATAGAATTAAGAAAAATTTTTATACACACACACACACACACACACACACACACACACACATATATGTGTATACCTACATATATATATATATATATATAGGTCTAATATGGAATTACTTATTGAAATATCTATAACAATGTGTTTTTTAATTGTAATTTTTCAGATCCAATAACAGTTATTAGAGCCAAAATAAAAAACTATTGTTATATAAAAAGCATATTATTATAGATATTTAAATAAGAATAAGTAATCCAAAAATGTCAATTTTTAAAAAGTACTTTTAAACTTTTGGCCTGAAATATAAATATATAAATAAAATATACAAATAAAAAAAATTATACCAAACATTTTTTGTGTCAGGAAATGAATCAATATTCCTCGATAATTTCAATAAACTTATATATTTACCGCAGTATATTAAACATGTATAGTCCTAAACCCTCCTAAAATCTAATTGTTTTACATGAAAACTCTTTGTACGTAAAAGCGACCTCAGTTTTTCTGTTTATTGCTGACGGTCAATGATTAATTGAATCCACCTGGAGGTTCGAACGAACTTGAAAACATATTTCGCTGTCACATTGACTAGCAGACTGATTGCCGCGCGACTAATGCCTCTTAGCGAAACGCCCGATTCGTTGCTATTTACACAATGCGATGGCTGAGTTAATAATGCTTCTCGTAGTCATAGCTGTTAAAATGCGCCGGTGAGACGTACTTAACAATCGGCACCGGTTTCGGATGTACCGCCGGTCCAACTTTCTTTACGACGGCGTTGAATCCGTTGTGATCGTCCGCTGTGTATTCGACGATGCGTACACTTCCGTCGGGCTCGTTCACACTGTACGAGCCGTGGACAACGTCGCCGTCCCGTACCTCATGCTGGGTTTTCACGTCGCCGGTATGAGGATCATGAACGCCGTAATTGAAGGTGTACTTCGGGTGTGACTGTAACAAGTACACAAGTGTTGTTATGCGAGTTCGCCACAAATTAGCGGTGAACATTCGCTAATGCCAAAGCTGACGCATATTAGAGCCCTAGATAACAGAGATGCGACATTGAGGGGATAGGTCTGATTAGCTGTCTAAAATATGTGATTTAGACAGCCTATACGTGATCACGACGCCATTTTTTTTCACAATGTGTTCACACGCATAGGCTATTGTAATATGTGGTGATGAGATACTACGCCAATAATAGTATCCTCTGAAAAAAATAGCGACGGTAACCCAGCCTAACCTGCTCAATGTCGCATCTCTGGTATGGAATCTAGGATTCTAACGCATATAAGTTTAAGGTACGGTCCGCTTAGCGGATTGGCTGCAAATGTTTCCAAGCATTTGATTGATCAATCAGGAAAAAAAATTTCATTAATTGATCAATTAAGACAAAGAATGCTTTAAAGCGTTTATAGCATCAAGTGGAGCTGTTGTTTAATATAGACAACGACTTGCGTTATTTTATACTTTCCGATATTTCCGTGCAACTTGAAAATTGCTGGCAGATACATAACGGCAGATAATATTGATTTTTGCGATCGTAGGTACACGGAAAAAAAAGTTTTGCTAAAGTATTTAAAAATTTAATTAGATACAGATCTGAAAACAATTTGTTAGACCATCAAAATAATTACGTAGAACGCTTAAGTTATTCGATAATTAGTATAAACAAGATTTTTTTACAGCGTTGTTTATTATTCTTGAGCGTCCTATGTATTATTTTAACTCGTATATTCCAATAAAATTTGTGCGGATCTCTATTTAGCTAATTTTTAGATATCTCAGCAAAAATTGTTCTTTCCTGTATTAAGTGTGCGCGAAACAATTAATTTTCGAAGGATTAAGAAATAGATTAAAAGTTAAGAAAAGAAATCCGTATAAAATAATTTAAAAGGTAAATTAATTTACCTTGCCGATGTAATTTAATTTAACGAATATACAAGGTGGTGCTTTTTATATGTTGCGATTTTAATTTTATGTTAAATTATTCAATAAGTTTGGTCCTCAACTACATATGTAACGAACCTTGTGGAGCACAATTCCGCGCGCTTTTGAGTCCCGACGTTATATTACAATTACTCACACACATAATGTGCCGTTCTCTCATTTTATGATATTACTTGGAAGCGCCACTTTTAGTGACAATTAACATCACGAGAAAGCGACGACAATGAGTATTGCGGAAAGAGACTTGACAATAAGATATGGCGAGGACAGAGAAAATACACCGTTATACACAGACGTTACTTTTCAAAGAGACAGGAATTTAAATTAACATCTATACGCCTCAAGCGTCTGAAAACGCGAGACTTGAAGGATCTTGACACTTTTCTGAAGGAAACGTGCGGGAATTTGTATTAAATGTTAATAAAATTGAAACTGTTGAAGTTGTGAGAGAAATAGGTGGTTTTCCTTTTGAAATTAAATATGCCGCTTACAATATTTGTTGCAATTGTTATTAAGTCCCGTCCTCGTCATCGTTATAAAAGCGAAATTTTTAAAAATTTGTAATTTGAAATTACAAAAGCCGTTGAATAGTTTTACACAAGATACATCGACATGATATTCCTTTGACCGGTTGTACCTTTAACCATTTGAATTTATAAAAAATCTATTGGTTATTTTGAAAAGTAAAAATATGTAGTTTGTAGTACGAATACCAGAGGTGTTTTATAATTTATAATTATAACAATGAATAGAATTATACTCTTGTGAAAAATCATTTATTATTTTCAAGCGTTCGAATGAAGTAATCTCAAGATGCTTTTTAATCTCATAAAATGTTGTATATGCATTCTGTCTTATGTTGAAATTGCCTAAAATGTTAAATAGATATTCAGAAAAAAAATTATTTAAAATTAATACTGTCAATCTTAACCTATAATTTATAAAAGTAATAACAAATAGAAAGTAAGCAAGCGTTGTACCTTTAACTAATAACTGATATTGTACCTTTGATAGGTCAATACAACGTCAGATAATCATTTAGTTTAGCTATCTCACTTCCAATATTAATAAAATTATGCTCATTAAACGCGATTTTAAATGAAATAAACGAAGGATACTATTTTTGCCAGATTCAATCGTTTCAAGCAAAAACGAAAATCGCGTCTTTGTATGGCAAAGTTTATTTTTATATATTTTATATATAAAGTTGTATATATGGTGTAAAAAGACATTAAATATATAAAAATATAAATAAAATTAAACTTTTGTTGAATATATCTTATCTTTATACACACATTTTATACATTGGTTAAAGGTACAACACTCCCTGGTCAGAGGTACAACATGGGTGTTGTCCTTTGACCAAAATTCAATTTTTTTCTATTGAAAAAAAAGATGTACAGAACATAACAATTTAAATCTATAAAAAATATATGTTACTGTTAACACTTCAAAGAATATTTTAGAATTTTTTTGAATTTTTAAACAAAATACAACTTGCACAAGAAAAAAAATCAAAATTGGGATCAAAGGTACACCACCTTTCCCTATTCTCTCTCAGCAAGAAAGGGATGAAGAATTAGCTAGCAAAAGAAAATATCAGCTACAAAAATTATGAAATTTGTAAAAAGAACATAAAAAATTAATAGTAATTGTAAGTTTCAAAACTAAGCTTGTTTAATAAAAAATTTGTGATAAAAAATTGATAAGAAGATATAAGTATTGTAGAGATGTTTGATAACAACCAATTCGATGATTCGATGAAACGCATATTTCCTCTGTTTTTGCCAATCTTCGTTAGCCACAGTCAGGAGTAAAAAGATACTCACGTAATAATCGTGATCTTGATCGGTGTGATGTTTGTAGCCGTGTAGTTCATGAGCGTTCAGAGATGCATCCAGAGATGCGTCCACGTGAAACGGCGCGGCGGATACCGCGTGTATCGGAACCGCGACCGTCGGCAGAACTTTGTATCCGGCGGATCCAATGTATCCATCGAGATCGCTGTAATCACCGTAGGACAGGCCATGGCCGCCGTTGTAACCGCTGAGAACCACCGCGTGGCTGCACGCCAGCGTGGCACAGAGGAAAGTGACCGTCTGAAAACCACAATTCGCGATCGTAAATCTCTTCTGTGGGAAAACAAGATTGTTAATATGTCAAGTCGTGTCAAGGATTTGATAGTTTCTTTTAAATTCCTCTACGGCATTGAGAGGTACGTGTTCTCTTCTTTTTCTTCTTTTTTTTTCTTCTTTTTGACATCTTCTAAACGTTTTCTCTCGGCCAACACCGCACCTCATGCAATATATTTAAAAGCATCCCAAGTATAACGGCGTATAATCGATAATCCCATGCAACGCAAGCGATTTTCATTAGTCACTTGTCAATATGGGATCTTAACGACGCGACGCCGACGCTGGATACTTATGGAAAATCATTGAGGCTGATTTATTGGAAAAGTCTCTTTCTTAAGTGATACGCGCTTCTCGAATTTCGATGTTTTGTAAAATCTCGGATAGATCTCGGAAATCGTCCCGTCGCGTCGGTGCGAACATCGTCCCCTTTTCACTTTCACGCCGACCTTGTTATTCGCGCGCAGGCCAATAGATCGTAAGTCAACGAAACGCCGCGCCGCGGAAGTGTGGTTAAGGATTTCGCTTCCTTATCCGTTGCGATGAAAATGATACATCGCGAATAAAAGGTTTATTACACCCCCGTCCCGGCACGAACATTCATGCCTAAGAAAGTTGGCGCTGCAGATTACGGTATTTTGAACCGCGTAAACCGGAGGATCGGGAAGAAGAGAAATCTCATTTGATCGAAAGCTGAAAAAATCACAACTCGGAATGTGTATACTAGATAATAATAACATTGGGTGAATGCAGTGTTAATCTAAAAAGTTTTTCAAAATCAGATCGTCTCTAAATAATTATTTAAAGAAAACGCATACATACATGTATATCGTTTTCTTTTGCTTTAAAAATGAAATAAATAACTAAAAAAAACATTTTAAAATTATCATATACCATGAACGCGTTATATAAACATTATTTCATCAATTGTCAAAAGTGAACTAACTTAACTTTACAAAAATTGTTACAACTCAAAAAGGATGATTTAAAAAAATCATTCTTTATGAGAAAAAATATTATATAATTTCTTAAGGATTTTGTGAAACACGTTTAAAAAAGATGGTTTTTGAGGGATGAAAAACGAAAAATGATATTAGATCACATATAGGAATATATATTCTTTTTGTCGGTATTATATAATTGATCAATCATTACTGAATGCGTGCTGATAAGTGATTTTATAGCGTATGACAACCAAAGCAAAAGACATGAAAAATGAAATCGAAAAGATTTTTTCTTTAAGTAGAACTTAAAAGGGGTAAACTTTTAAACCAACTATTCTAACACTAGTTTAAAACAATTCAGAAAGCGATTTTGGAATCTCTTCTAACGGAAAAGTCTATATAGATAAGACTCCGCCAGTTTCGTGTAATGTTCAACAGTATTATTATATTAGGCGTCCTATAGCAAGCGAGAGAAAGACAAATAAGGGAGATTCACTTGGATGATAAATGCGGCACCGGAAGTTCTCTTGAACATTGCCGACAGGAAAACGTGACGCACACTCTCACACGATCTCCTCACATCCACTCTCCTCATACCACACTCATATTGCGGCAAGCCTTCTCTTTCCGTACCTTGAGCATGATGCTTCCACAATGTTTCCGCTCACACCACGTTTATTCTCGTATGCGAGACCGTTGAGCGCGAAGTCACTGATAGCATTATTCCCGGACGATGGGTTTATATCCATCTCCCACCTCAGGATGGCTCCGTTCCGGGCAAAAAAGCTCACGGCCTCGGGTGCCACCACTCGCTCTTTCAGACTAGGTTGTACCCTACGTGAATCTTTTTGTGTATGAGAACACGGTACGATCCACGTGCTCTCGATGGCACACATCGCATTGGCACAAGTTACTTACTTGTGCGAAAATCCTCAAAGGGAATCGGCCGTCATGCTTTCGATTCAATCAAAGGAGATGATCAAAAAGTCGATAAGTAGTTGTTACAAAAATTACAGATAGGAATTAGATTACAAAGGGACAAATGATATAGAATTGCCTGTGCTGGAAATCACTCTCACGAATCTTGTCAGTTATTCATTAAAGATACAGTGGATTTATTCAGCTAATAAAGCCAATTATGTTGAAAGGATAAACGTTATTTCTCGAGTTGTTTGCTTCGCAACTACGTATGTGAAATTTGGACATAATTCATTCTCAAATAGCGGAAGATAGCCAAGTGGACGTGAAATTGAGTGGAAATGTCATAGTAGATTTGATAATCAATTTGGAAAAAAAATATTTAGTTGTAATAACGTTACGTTCCATTAATCCCTTTTTCAAAAAGAATAATTATTTGTGTTAAGCAGAAAATTATTAATTAGGTAAAGATTTATTTTGTATTTATATTAAAATTCTTTCTGTTTGAAACTAAAAACGGAAATTCGTATTGAATGCTTCTTTCTATATTGCGCAAAAAAATATAAGTATAAATAATGAAAATAAATACTATAAATATATGTATATACATAATATTTTACTATTAATATAATGAATATGAAATGCTTATGCTAATGAACGTGAAATATTAAATAAAGTAAATCTGATATATTAAAATCCAATTTATTTGCATAAGACAAATTTAAATGAAAAAGAATTCAAATACGAAAAATTCAGTGTTGGATATAATTTAAATCCATCGAGATTAACAACGTAGATTTTCTATCTCTTATTATTCGGTTTAATTATAAATTACAGCATATAAGGGCTACATGGAAAAACAGTCGATTGCTTATGCATCATTGTTACTGCGCGCATAAACGTTGCGTCATGTCTTAGCGTAACAAAAGCAGATGCTCTCACTCTTTCACTCTCACTCTCTCTTTTTCTTTCTTCCTCTTCACGTATTCGTAGCCGAATTAATATTATCCTTTTTATGAAATCGTTCACGCATTTTTCTTCGCAGAGAGAACACATAACGCAGAGAGAACGCATAACTAATGTGAGAAATTTATGCCGAATTCTTTTGGCCGCGAAATAAAACCGGACTGTACGTTACAGAACATCTTGAAGAGAAAGGATATGTTCATTACGAAAAACTTGTTACCGCATCTTACTTTGTTTTAACAGAACTTTTATATGTAAATGAACTTTTACTAAATTAACAGTCGTATATAATTTTATAAATTAAATCTTCTAGAGTTTAAAAGCAAGTCGATAAGCAGAAAGTTTTGCATCTTATTTAGTTATGTTTCTGATTTCATATATGTATGGTTTTTTGGTACGAGATAAATTAGTATTTAACACACACACATATGACCGAATAATCCAAATATATATATATAGTAAATGAAGAAGTATTTTTACAAGAAAGATTTTTGTAAGAAAAAAATCTTAGCTGGTGTAAAAAATAAATATTGATTAGCGATTTATTAACAATAAGTACATTCTATCCTAATATAAATAGAAAAGAGCTTTACGAAAATAACCGTGTTCATGATCTCAGAAGCTAAATTTTTCGACTGTACGAATACTTTTTATGCATTAAATTTTTTATGTTCGCTTATTAAGATGATATATGATTTTAATTATTATATATCTTTTTAAGTAAAATAATTTTGAGAAATATATAATCTATTTTTTATACTTTGTTAATAAATTACCAATTAAGGTTTATTTTAAAAAAAAAATAAGATTTTTTTATAAAAGCTATATCTCTCCTGTGTAAAATACTTTTTATATTCATTGTATAAATTCACTGTATCCTTATATAAGAAACTTAAATCTCGAATATATTTCTAGTTTTAGCTGACAAAGGCGTGGTAGCTTCAGTTCTATTCTGATGTAATTCTTGACAAAGCCTGTTTGTCTTCGCGGTGAGCAATGTTACTTTTTTGCGCACGTAACGTACACATCATTGACGTTCCGTGAACGCGATCTGGCAACTGTCTTTAAAAAAAAAACAAAAAAGAAAAACACAATTGGTCTCGTCCGAGTGATTACTGGCACGATCTATTTGGATCAAGATCATAAATGACAAAACCTTTTGATTTCAGTCCAAATTCTTTTGCTACGTATTTATGTAATACCGTGCCGGACTTATTGTTCAATGTTCCTCTGAGAGAGAGAGAGAAAGAGTTGAAATTTATTACTTTAGTAATTGCTTATATGAAATGCGTGGTATGTTGATTGTGGCAATCATTGATTATTTAAAGTATATAATTATGTATTTCGTACGTCGTATTTTATTTTAACGGTATTTTTGTGTAGAATTTTTTTTCGAGGATATATAAAAATAAATTTGGTTTGCTTTATTTATGTTTGTATAAAGGTATAAACGATCGATCGACTTGACTACGATTTGATGTAATCGCGTATGATCAAAATGAAATTTTGCCAGCACATATTTCATTTGCAATTAAGGCGTGTAGTACCAGAGCAAAATGTATATGTATATCAAATGTGCAAATGTATCTTAATGCATAAATTGGTTGGATACTGAAGAAAACGTATTAAAAATTTATTTGTGAGATATAATATTCACTAAAATAAATCTTTATTTAAATATGGCGAAATGAAATTTTATATTTCTAACAATATCTATTTTATTTCTTTGACGATTAATAAGATATTTTACACAGAAATATATATTTCGTCATCACACTCTTTTTTTATAACCAATGAAGATCGAAAAAAATGTCACATGTAACATTTGCTTGTGAATATTTTAACTTTTTTTTCTCATTGTAAGTACTATGTTTTATCACTAATATATTATACTTAGAGAAAAAGTGATTGTAATTACTATATAACTTATAGTAAAGTATTTTCTTTAATTTATAATTTAAAAAATTATATAAAATATAATTATTACTAACTAATGTTATTATAGCAGTAATATTTATAAAAATAATGGAGCATCTAATCATAATTATTTTACCATGCCATTTTTGTCTCGAATATGAACATTATTTTCTTTGTATCTAGTGTGAAAAGTGCCGCAATAAGCAAAACAAAGTAGGCGGTGTAGCTCAAAATGCAAGTTCATCGTGCAATTGACAATTTTACTATGATATCACAAGATTTATATTTAAATTAAAGCTTATAATTAAAATGTTTTACAGAGTCGAATTGCCAATACCTTATGATAACTTATTTAGAGTTTTTGAAGAAATAATTCACAAGAAAATAATTTTTTTTTTTGTTCTAAAAAATTTAAAAAATGATATTTGCAATATTTTGTTTCGACACGCCTCAGTTAAGTGCAGTAACAGAAATATGCATAACTCAGACGGGTTCTTTTTATTCAATCTCTGGTCTCCGTTTATCGCATAGGTTGGATCTACGTAGGACTTTAAAATTACTAATCTAGAGCAATGAGCTCTAAAACCTCAAATTTTATACAATCTCTAAAACCTCAAATTTTACCTCAAAATTCGGACTTATTTTTTCAACGTTAATTATAATTTTCTCACTGCAAATTTTAATTATTTAGTTATTAGTATAATATCTAACGCTTTTATGTACCAAAAGTTGCTTTCACAAATGAAGATTTAAATAGCTACAAAATATACTTATTAATTTTGTGTTTACTACATCACAATATTGAAGTGAAACGGAATATAATCGATATAATATATAATAATATTAGTATATAATATTAGTGTATAATATTAGTGTATAATATACGTTATTTAGATTCGATAATCTCAATCCCCCGCAACTCGCCGGCTCGCGCAAAGTAGGCATGGCAGTGTCGCTGCGCTTGGCTTAGCGCCGAGACACTACCGTCTACACTATTTCCAGATAATGAAACATATTCAGTGTCAAATAACTAGTAATTAAATTATTACATCACAGCTCACAGTGATGAACATACAAAAACTTGAATTATCGGTAGGCATCGGTGGGCGCGGAGCGGCCGGGAGGTGGGAGTTCAATCACGACACGCTTGCGCAGCTGTTATTAAAGAATACGATGAAAAATCATAAAAATTACGAACCATTTCAAAAAATTCCTCCGGATGTCCTTGGACAAATCCGCCTTCAAAACTAGGACAAATCCAGGGAAATCCGGACGAATGGCAGCCCTAAATCTACGTAATGTACGATCCAAATGAACTGAGTCGCTCTATCGTCGTCACGCTCGCGTTGATGTTTTGCAATTCGCGGAGCGCGGAGTCGCGCTCTAATTTGAGATTTTCGTATGGTTCACTAATAAGTCGCGGCCCATTTTTCCATTGTTATTTGTTTTCTACCAATGACATTGCTGGACACATAATTGAAGGTTGTCCGTTTCCGCGGACGATTTCGTTAACCGTATAGTTATTACCACTTTCTTTCGACTTCGAGCCAACCCGTTTCTTACGCAGTCGCTTATTACTCGACAACGGCTAAGCTGTGGCAATAAGATTTCATAAGGGATTCTGACTAAATTAAGTTCGGTTGTCTCTTTTCTGCTTGAATCTCTTTCAAAGACATGACAATGATAGTAACGACAACAACACAGTAACAATAATTAAAAAAAACGTGTCGCGAAAGAGGTTTTTTTTATATGTAATTTATTTCGAACATTTTAATGTTTTTCGAACTTATTTGTGATGAGCGAAATCATGGTTGTGTGGTGATTTGTAAAGAGAAATTTCCATCGAGCATCTTAGCTGATAAAAATTCTAAGTCATTAAAAAAATAGTAAAAAAGGCTCATACATAGGCTTTAACATAAATCAAATCTAAATATAGGAAAGAAACGCTGATAAAAGCCAACGTGGATATCGATGGGTATTATTGACAAAATATTTATTATTTGTAGTAAGTTACACGCAGTAAGTTACACACAATAAGTGTAAATGAACAAGTAATAAATAAATGCAAATGAAAATTACGTTTTGTCCCTTTTGAGATTTTTTCCAAAACGAAGCAAAAACGAACTATCTCTAAAGGACCTTTATTTTTAGTTTATCGATTTTCTACACTCTCCCGAAGGGGCCACTTAAATTGGAGACACCCTGTACACGTACACGTACACGTACACACACACGCACACGCGCGCGTGTATTATTTGAATGTATGTATGTATATATATGTACAGTATATGAATTTATAATTTGTGCATTTATAGTAAAAGGATATCTTTCAACATAGCCTATATACATATAGTTTCTGTCTAGGAAATACACACACACACACGTTGTAACTATTTTAATTTTACAATCTACATTTACTTTGAAAGAACAAAAAAATAGAAACGATGAAGGTGTCGGTGAGATCAATCTATTTTTCTGCGGTTGTATAATATGTGCTCGTTGATTGAAGAATGATGTGTAATCATGTGTCCTTCGTAGGTACCAATTCAGATGACTGAATATGGTGTAACCGTTGACAATACACTCGTTAAGGATCTCATAACGACAAAAATAATAAGTATATTTATATACTGGAATAATCTCTTCTGACAGTCTGCATAATTAAAGATATTATTTGTTAAAATTGTAAATCATTTACATCGAGATTTATTTGGAAAAAGAGCTAATTATTTTTTATTTATAAATATATTTGTTGCCCATGTGTGAGCAGAGTTGATGTGCAGCGTCTAAATGCTAAATTAAAGTGTGTTTGGTTTAATAATTAAACAGGTGTAATTTTTTCTGTATCAGCTTTTATCGTACATAAAAAAATACGTGACGTTTGAGAATCAATATCAGTGTAAATCATGTCCATAAATTTTCAGAGTATAAACACTCATATTTCAAAAATTTCATCGTAGTAAACAAATACTGTTATTATTTGAAATGTGTATACGCTTTCTGGTCAGGTGAATTTAACTCAATGTCAATCACACACGTTTATATTGGCAAAATCCATCAACTTTTTTTTTATCTGCATAACTCCGTCACCGTTTCTGTGACGATGGTAAAATATTGGATTGTAAAATACGATTGTGATAAAACAGTGAACTATGTACACGCGTGGGAGTAATAGGAATTTTTTAGAGCGGAAAATGTAATCTATGTCTTCCACGAGTGAAATTATGAAATAATTATATTTTTAGCATTTTCAATCTTGCTTTTTTTATTAAAGAAACACGTCGCATTTTCATATTTAATTAATAATATTTAATTAATGATTTAATTAATAATTCAAGCGCTTGTTGTGTCAACATTAAATCCCCAAACAGCGCAGTTACAAATACATTTAATAAACGTTAGAAATTATGTAATAAACGTATGAACTGAAAAATAACCGTTTAAAGTTTGATACGTTTTCTTAAAACTATTTAATTAACGTTACTAAACGTTTGTAAGACATTTGTAACGTTTATTAAGCGGTTTTTTTTAATACTAATTTAAAATACCGTTCTTATACTAGATACTTTGACGTTTTAATAAACATTTAACATTAATAACGGCTATTTAACACTTTTATATAGTATGAAAAAACGTTTCGACTAAACGTTTTTTAAACATGTATTGTCTGCTTTGGGTCTCCTCTTTGCTTTATTCTGATAAACAAAGGTAAAAGTGTTTTTCTATTATTTAAGTATAATAATAATAATAATAACTTTATTGCATTGCATGCATTTACAAGTTAGATTAAGTGGGTAATATAAAGAAGCCAATATAAGTACCAAGTGCAAGCAAAAGGCGAGGCTACAGCGGTGCAGCTGGTACGTGGCCTAACCGGTGATATTATAAAGACAGATTTATTACAGTGAATACAGTAATGAACAACAATATTACAGTGTATATGATATTAGAACTACAATATTAATTGAATTAAGACAAGATGAACAGGAAAGCAGAAGAACGAAATGAAGAAAGGGAGGAGGATAATCTTACATCCGAAGGTAACAAGTTATAGTATTTGGCTGTAGTGAAAGAAAAGGAAGCTCGAAATTTGATAGAACGATAAGCTGGAGTAGAGAGCAAATTATTGTAACGAGTCATGGGTAGAGAGTGAAATTCAGCGTGAAATTCAGAATTAAGATGTAAGTGATTGCGGAGATAAGTAGGAGTATTGGACGTATATAGAATATATTAAAATATCTTTAAAATTACAGAAAAAGAACTGACACAACTTTTTAATAAATGTCTCTTTTAATTATCTATCACACTTCTCTAATAATTATTTAATCGATAGAAGAAATATAACTGTGCACTGTTATCTCTGCGCTAGATTCTTATTAGGCTTGTTCTCATTTGATTATTTTAAATATTTTAAGAGTTTACTTGTTCGTTCGAAATTACGCGACGCCATGTATAATAAACTGTACGTTTCATCTTTTTGAAGATAAAGTTTTTTCTATTGAGTAAATCTCTCTCTTATTTTGTCATCGAAAGAGTCTGTATCTAATGCTTTACTTCGCAACCTGGAAGAGACCCACGACGACCTGTCCCCGTTACGATTCTAATAACCGTGAAGTCGTGAGAGGTTCGCTCGTGACTGTTATGCCAAAGAGCATCGGCAAATAGAGGGTTCGACAGTACGCCGTAAACAAATAAAGTACACATTATAAACTCTAATGGAAAGAGGAAAAACAAAGAATGAATCTTTTATGTATACGTCACAGTCATAGTATTAACTCAGGAAATGTATATACACTTACTGTAGTCTGCTGTAGTCAATGTATACATTTACTAAAGTTAATGTAACACTTTAACTGTGACATAATATATAATACAATATATACTTAAGAAAATTCAATTTTGTAGTAAACTTTAAAGAACTAAATTGAAAATATAAAATCATTACAAAAGCTTACTTATACAAACTTTAAAAAGTGCACATATATATATATATATCAAATATATAAAATTAAAACTGCCCCCCTCTCTCTCTCTCTCTCTCTCTCTCTCTCTCTCTCTCTCCCCTAGCTCTTTTACTAAATCAAACCTCATAATCTGTTGAACTGGTCTTAATCTGTTAGATATCGAATTTGCACATACAAACGCTTCGAAGCGAAACAAGAAAAAGAGAGGACATTGAAAAGTAATGGAACTAAAATTAAATCACGCGCAACTACTTTTGGATTATCGTTTAATTGAGTTTTATCAGTCCTCAAACCAGAGAGGTCAATACGCTCTTATTTGTTAAGTCATTGAGTAATGGATCACACACGCCTCTATCTTATTTTAGTTATTATTAAAACAGCAACGTTTTAATCTCTCTTTTTATGGAGACAATTTGCGCGCGGGGAGTCAGCTCGTTTGACTTCTCGTGACTTTGTTTGTATAAAGAACTCCGGTTCCACACACAGTTCCTGCCTTCCATCCTTTTCTCTTGCTCTCCTCCTGTCACGCCTGTATCAATTCGCGACGTTACATGCGGTGTGGCCCCGCGACATGACGCAACGTATTGTTTACGAGTCGCATTTCAATACAATTGTGTGGGAAACGTAAGCGCGCATGAAACGTGGGGAAGAAATGTCTCGGCGTATCCTTGGCACACCCCGAACTATGTTCGTTACTACTTTCTTGAGGCACTTTCAGCCGCCACTCAACCTTAATTCGGCGTTTTTGTTTCGATGTCCAAGGATAAGCTGCAGTTTCCTCTGCTCGCCGTACGTGACTCTCCATCTTCTACTCGCTCACGCTGTGATTTTATTAGTACCCTTGTAATTAAATGAGCTTCCACGTAATAATTTTCTCGCGATCCCATAAAGTATACATAACTCTTGCTAAACTACTCCTTACACGAATATTTGTAGATCGTAATAAAACCGAGAATAAAACTATAGTTTTCCCGTATATATCCCACTTATAACTATACTTATTTACATACAGAATATTTATCAGTTGCTCAATTATAAATCGTATAGAACATTTTTTAGAAAATTCGGATTAATGCATTCATTTGTAGGCTGGATAAAATGTCTTTCGAATTCCATTTAAAATATTTTAATTGTAAAATACTTTTAAAAAATATATTTAAAATGCAAAATGCAAAATAAGTTTTTTGAATCCATTTTAAATGTAAAATGGATAAATAGGTATTTTAAATGGTTTTCGAATGCAAAAATGGTTTTTCCTGCCATAGCAGAAAAAAGTTTTACAAAAAAGTACAGAAAAACTATATAGATTGAGACAAGATCTTAGAAATCTATAGTTTGGTAAATTCATAGATTGAAACAAGATCTTAAAAATTCTTGAGTTTTTCGTAAATATTCGTAATGAGACGCAAAGTAGTTTACGTTCCATTATGAATTTCTACGAAAACTAAGAATTTCTAAGATCTTGCTTCAATAATCTATGTAGTTTTTTGTAAAAATTTTCCGCCAAAATGGTATACATTTTAAAAAAATATTTTACATTTAAAATCCATTTTCAATGGAATTCGAAGCCCTGACTATTGTATTATAAATAAAGTATTTCTGATGGGAATATTTTAAACTTTTAATATTATAATTCGGAAATGGAACCGTTTACTTGAATAAGTCAAATTAATACGAAAAGCGCCGGTTACGATTAAAATTAGATGTTAAGAGTAATATACCTTTTTAGAAACAGTATTTTACATAAAGCTGGAACACTCATTTTTTATTAAGATTCGATATTTATGGACTATCTGGAATTAATTTTCTCTTTACAATTTAATTTGCAGTTTATTTGAATATTCATAAAAATCTTTGGCCAATCATGGGACTTAGTTCTTCTTATACGTTAATGATTCTAGGGAAAATTTGTGAAAAAACATAGAAAAACCATTTTATAAATGATTAAATGATGGACATGATTCCATTTTAAATGTAAAATGAAAATGGTTTTCCAAAAACCGTTTAAAATGGAAAATGCAAAATGCCATTTCCATTTTAAATACATATTTAAAATGGAACTATTTTAAATATTTCCCAACCCTGTTCACAGGGCTGGGTAATCATTTAAAATGCCAAATATAAAATACTTAAAAAAATGTATTTAAAATGTAAAATGTTTTTCGAATCCACTTTATATGTAAAATGGGTA
>NW_017257501.1:240165-240494 GCF_001594055.1 Mycetomoellerius zeteki
TACATACATTTTAATATACATTTTTTTAAGTATTTTACATTTAGCATTTTAAATAGAATTACATTTTAAATGGCATTTTAAACGCAAAAATACCCAGCCCTGCCTGTTCATTTGTATAAAGAAAAACTTAATAAAAAGTTCGTAAAATTTATATATAAGAATTACAAGAAAAAGTAAAATAAGGGAATCAGCACAGTAATTCGTGAACAAATCTTTCAATAACACTTTGTATAAGAAATTTTAATTAATTATGTTATAATAACTTTATAATTAATTATATCATTAATTTTATTTATTCAATTATAATTATAATTGTTTACAATTATTAA
>NW_017257501.1:240537-258694 GCF_001594055.1 Mycetomoellerius zeteki
TGTGTGTGTGTGTGTGTGTGTGTGCGTGCGTGCGTGCGTGCGTGCGTGCGTGCGTGCCGTGTATGTGTGTAGGCATGACACGTTAATCGCAAAACCTTTTCGATTCATGATAATAGATTTAAAAAATAAGTTGCTGAATGTTTCCTTCTCCTTGAAATCGATGAGTTTACTTTGCGGTATGCAAAACGGCGCGCTGTAACGTAGCGATGCGCAACGCAATAATTTGCGTATATCCGATAACGTATGACATTGGAACATCAGTATATTTTCCGCGCTGTTAAGCACGAGGCGATACAATGGAAACTGCTAATGATATAAAATGATAAGTCTAATGTAAGATGGTGATCGGCTAATTATCTCAGTACGCGGCATCCGTAGCCGGCTTTAGCTGTACTCCGGAATTTACAGACAATAGCGATAACTCAAATAGCGTACAGTCTCGACATGAATGGAACACGTCACGAAAAGTTGCGGACTCAAAGAAAACGTATTTTTCTGCGGTAAGTCTGAATTATCTGAGTTTTATAAATGAAAATAATGTCACTCCCTTACTTTAAGAGTGATCATAAAACTAAAAAAAATTAGGTTTGTCAAAAAAGAAATTAAATTTTCCGCATTTTGATGAAAAAATACTATAAATTGTGTTTTAAAAAACATTTTTTTACCAAATACTTCTCAGGCTTTTACGGGTTTTCTTCAATTTTCTTCAAAAAAAGTACGTATTATGCGATTTACGAGTTACCTTCATGTCTTGATACATCATTAAATGCCAACGTTTCGTGAACGCTGCTATTATAGGAATATTGCAGAGACCCGTAAATTGCAAAACTTCTTCTTCTATAGATAAGTAAAAAGAACTATAGTAGTTAAAAAGCTTTTATGTATATATATGTAGTAATAGTTAAAAGTTTGGGATTAATTTCTAAAGATTGCCGAATATAAGCGGGTAAAATTGACGTATAAACAACTTTAAGATATCTTTCAGGATTCTTTATGAAATATCTTACAGTTATTTTATACTTCGATTTTAGACATTTTGCTCATTGGATAACTAAAAAAAATTCCGAATATTGCAAAATAGTAGAGAACTTTTCGATTCGAGTTTAGTCCATTCTCTCTTAGAAATTAATATCTCGTTAACTATTGCGAAAATTGCAAAATGGTAGAGGATTTATATTTTCAACTCAGTTTAGTCCGCTCTACCTGTCCACGAGAGATTAATTGGTCATTACCAGACACCCTATATATACACACCACACACACGCGCGCGCTTATACACAGTATAAGCCTTTTTACTATTTCTTTATTGATTAGCAAATCTCTTTCCCAGAAATAGAGAAAAACTATTTTTCAACTTGATAAAAAATTATTGATTGATCAAATAATAGCATTAAGGAATATATTCTGAATAAATTAAGTGTCATTTATCATTTTGTTCTACAGTCATTAAAAAAAATCAGCCTTTTTTTGAGTTGTGATAATTTTGATAATTTTTTTCTTATGAAGGTAAGCTAGTTCACTTTTCTAATGATTTTATAAAGTATATATGCTTATTTAACTCATTCATGGTAATGTCTCGAAAATCACATTCTTGAGTTGTACGTGTTACTTTTGAAATAAGTGAGCGGTATATGCACACCAAATACATATCCGATTAACTGCAACATTACATAATTCTCACAAATAGTTAAAAATCCACTAGTGTTATATGTGAAATACATTGATGTGGCTAGGTTTATTTAAATAACAAAGTGATTCAGCAGCGGTTTCTACCGGTGCTATGACAATCAATTCTGTCATTCACGATTCAATGGCATGCTGCTAGCGGAATACTTATGGCCGTTACGCAGCGCGTTTGTCGCGAAGAAAGGTAAAATGTCATGTATTACGACAAGCGTATACTTCTGGAGGGTAAAAATGTTCCGACATGTTTTCCAGAATGATCATTAGAAAATGTGGCGTCTCCGACGGATGCGCTTGTTATTCTGGAGCAGTAGAACGATGTAAGAGAATAGTCTGACGTTTTTGCATTCGGATTTCGCGCGCACGGCCATTCAATGGCAAACGAGAGTGAAACCTCTCCAGTTGAATAACTGTGTTGCAACGTCAGGAAGTCAGGTATTTTTTGCTTCGAGTCATTCTTCCTAATACGCATATCTTTAGTATTCCGCGCAGATCAAATTGAAAAGGCGTATGCTAGGTGGAATCGATTGGCTCCCGACGAATTGATAAGCATCTATTTCTAAAGAAAATCCTCGAATGTCCATTAGATTTTATCAATTAGATTATGTTGTTCATTTTTTGACTTTTCTATTTGTTCTGCACACACGAGCTTGACCTTTATTTATGTGTGCGCGCGCGCGCGCGTGTGTGTGTGTGACTCGAATAAACTATTATATATATATATTAACTATAGTTACAATTACTATAAAATTATCATTATTTACTTTTAAACACCTCTTGTATTCCTCATTTCTTAATTTTTCGACTTCTTATTTGCTTTGTATGTACACACAAGCTTGATATTTATTCATTACTTGAATAATTTGTTACAATTGTTTTGTAGTTATTTATAACTATATATGTATACATACATATATATATGTAGATAGATAGATAAAGCGTTTATTGATATTGTAGAGCAAGTTTTCTAAGAATATAAAGCATAGCTATAACAGAAGAGTTAACAAAAGATATTTTAAATTTAACAATAACATTTCGTTATAGTACAATGACTGACGAACAACTAGAAATATATATATGAATTATAATAAGATGGTAAGTTTAGAAAGATTCATATTACTATAATAAAATAATCCATAACAGAGGAAATACTAATGAGACGGCAAGTATAGAAAAAATTCTTGTAACTAAAGACAGACTACAAAAGACAACGAAAGAGACTGCGCAGGCGAGTACAGAAGTGCGCAGGAATACACCTGCTGCCAAGAAGCTATCACAAAGTAAAATTTCGCACAGAAAAATTTCAGCGAAATTTTTATTGTGACACTCTCGCTATATATATATATATATATAGAGAGAGAGAGAGAGAGAGAGAGAGAGAGAGAGAGCAAGCGTTTTTAACACTCATTCCCTCTAATTCATGTCTTTTACATTCGAACAATTTACTGAAAAAAACTCTGTATAATTTAAAATTCACTTGACTTTTATTTTGTCATTAAATTATTATTTATTTACTGAAAGATCTTTTTAAATATCCTCTGAGAAAGAGAGAGAGAGAGAGTTTCATGAACTATTTTATAGAGAGATTTAATTATAGTTATAAATGTCAAGCTTATATGTGCGAAGCAAATAGGAAAATCGAAGGTAAAAAAAATAAGTAACAGAGGATATTTAAAAAGATCTTTCAGTAAATAAATAATAATTTAATGACAAAATAAAAGTCAAGTGAATTTTAAATTATACAGAGTTTTTTTCAGTAAATTGTTCGAATGTAAAAGACATGAATACCAATTAAAGGGAATGAGCGTTAAAAATAAAGATACGGTTCATTCAACTGTATACGTATGTATATTAATTTTATATATAAAACTTGTATAGTTGTCTTTATATATGTTAGTTGCTACCACTATCTTTTTCTCTGAGTGTGAGGCGAGATAATTGGCGGGAAAGAATGACAATGCCAATTTGAAGAGAAGCGTTATTATATAATAACTCCCAGACCACATGCTCGTATCACCTCATCGTTTATTAATCGCGAGACGTATCAGAAACACATTAATCGGTAATTCCATCGCAAAAGGCCTCCGCTGGATTTAATCGGCGCGGTCAATTTTATCCCACGTCGAAACAGTTCCTGCACACGCCCTGATATTACCGCTTGTGCAAGGGTCGATTAGAAGGGGCAGCAGAGTCATCGTCGTGAGTAAGACAGAGGCTCGAAGAAAAGAGAGAGGAAGGGGGGATAAAAAATGGAACGAGTCACTATGGCGATCCACACGTGTTTACACGTTCCTGTTCCCACGTCTTAAAACGGAGCTCTGCAATCGTACAGCATCTCAGCCTCATTATGCGGCTTATCTTACATCGACGGAGACAGACTCTGCTTCCGCGGCTGAAAGTCCTGGCCAAGTTGGAGAATCAAGGATCGACGGGGAGGGGAGGGAGACTGCATACACCTACTATACATACACCTCGTACTCTTGATCACGCTGAGCGGTGCAGTCAATTTCGCTTAAGCGGCCGTCGGCTGCAATACCCAAGTAAAACAGGATTAAGGGTATATCATGAAGACTGGTCAGCGTAAATCCATTATCTAACCTTCCAGAGCTGATGTCAAAATTTGTATCACAGTTACTGATGCTAAATTTAATTTATGTTGTAATTATAAATAAAATATATATTATATGTTGTAATTTCAATTATGTTGTAAATACTAATTATGTTCAAGGAAATAAAATGATGTAATTCGTTTAAAAAAAGAATGAATATATTTCAATAAGAATAAGCCTTTGCAGATGTGTGTGTGTGTGTGTGTGTGTGTGTGTGTGTGTATAATATGAATAATATAAAAATTGAATTGATGATTGACATTTTTGACAAAGATTTATAATTGAGCACCTCCAAAAGAACCATCGTCAGTTCGGGGGGAATTTATATAAAAAAGGTTATAATGATAATAATGATAATACACACAGTCTTAATTGTAAATTAAGAGATATAATTTCCGAACATCTAAAATTAATCCGACTATCTATTATCTCGAGCTATCTTCAATAAATTCTCAATAAGTCAGCAAAGAGGCGATGCGTGGGCACGCGTTGATTATACTCGACCGCGATTAGTTCGGCGTCATGCGATCATCCGTCTCAAGTAGAAATATTTCCAAGGTAGGCCGGATGATAGTCGTCGCCGACCATTGCTTTGCGAGCGAAGGCAAAAGTGAAGACGGCGCGTTGATGTTTCAACCGCTGCCGCGCCGGGTGGGAAAGTGCCGTTGAACGAGGTTGTTTCAGCCCGCTTTGAAGAGCCTTGCGAGTCCTGTTTCGCGATCTTCCAAGAACACCTCGCGCCACGCCTCGTACCTCGCCGCGCTATTGCGAATTGCGATATGACGTGACTTTTTGCGCGAGTTTCGTGCGCAAGGACGACCCTGCTTCCGACTTCATTGCTCGATTTCACTTCGCGATTATCATTTAAAATTGAGTAGATTATATAGGCAAAAGTCGTTATCTTCACTAAAAATTTTTTCGACAGAAGCAAAAAACACTTGTATAATTTTTTTCATTCAAGCTATCAATAAGATTTTTTTTTTAATTCAGAGAAATTTTCTCATTGGTTTAGGTAACAAAATTTGCATAATATGGCATGAGAAATATAATTTCTATTTATTAAAATAGAATGCACATAATTGTATTGTTAGATATTAAAAGAACAGTAGAAACCTAATCTCTTGTTAAATAATATTTTGTTATTTTTAACTTCCATATGTGTCAAAATGTAAATCAATCCATTTCTGTGGTTAATTAAGCTTAGTTTCAAAGTAAACGTTCGTATGCACTTAACAAATAAACTAAATTTAATACATTTTCTTAAATTTAATATTATTTAAATTTTATACATTTAAATTGTTTGAGTTAAATTAATAATATATTAAGTATGAGAATGGCGATCTAGAAAATTATTAAAAATATATCAAACTGAGTATAATTTGTTAATATTATGAATTTAACAGTGTGATTTTAGCTGGAGAAAGGATTTTAACAAAGTGTCTGTCATTTTTATTTTTTATGACTGATGGATGTAACTACATATACAACAGGGATTTGGGGATTTAATTTCTTTTACATTTTGTTTTCCTTCAACTAGTGGAGAATTAACTTATTTTACGATTAGATCCACTTTTCTCTCTAAGGTTTATAACTATAATATTTTAACACATTTTTAAATATTTAATTCATAATTAAAAAGTTAAGGAATCTAAGAATTTTAATCTAATTTTTAAATATTTTTAGATATAGTTGTTCTTTTATATCGATTATTTAATTAGAATAACTGCTAGACGATAATCACGTTCGCGTTCCAGAAATCGCGCGTTCTCAGCTCTTCGAACGTCGGACACAGTTAATAGAGAAGAGCGACGAGAGGCGCTTTAACGTCTCGCTAGCTTTCGAATCGCTTGGAAAAAAAGGACCATAAAACGATAGTAATTGCGTGTGCGAACACAAGCGCGTAACTTCTCCCAGTTTATTACAAATGCATACACGCAACATTACTAATTAATGTATCGCGGCTAAGATCCGCGTCAATAGTGATGCAATATTTTAGAAAATTTTCACAGGTACGTAAATTTTGCTTCTATAGATTATAATAGAAAACATATCACGTATATGCTCAAAAGTGAGAACAAATTTGCGGAAAGAGCTCACGGTAATTAATGCTTTTAATCAGGACTCATCGGATTACGTTATGTTAAATGTACATATTACAATATGAATTATAGTACACGTGCGTATGTAATTAACATGTAATGTAGAAATTTCAGACCGCTAGTGGGATTAAGCTCGTAAGTTTTATTAATAATTGTATGTTATTGCGCCAATAATATACGAGGAATTGTAATACATTTTAATTGTAATACATTTACGCAAAAAAGAAATTTACAGTATGTGTGCGAAAACTGATGTTACGAAATTTTATCGTCGCAACGAAAAATGCCTTATATTGCAAAGAATTGCGTCGATACTTCACATTCTTACTGGAATTTAATGACATACGGAGAAAAATATTTTCGCACAGCAAAACTGTCGTTGTTATTGCACATTCAACCAATGAAAACGATCGGACTTTGCACAATTAAATGTTATGGGTTATTCGATATTATTTTAATTTTGAGATAAACACTACCGTTCATAAATCCGAGGACGCTTGCTTTCCTCACGAAAAGTTATAAAGTATCTTATCTTGGTGAAAAAGAAAGATAGAGATTTATGCATTTTAAAGGGGAAAGATAAAGCTTTAAATCTATTTTTTAGTTTCGTCTGTATGATATTTTGTCTATAAATTACATAAAATTGAAAATGAATATTTTTTCAATATTTTCCTTTTATTTCGAAGCACTTTATGAAACATCATCAAACAAAAATTAACATAGTATTTTTAAATGATGGACTTTCAGTAAAATTTATGTATTTCTTTAAAAAAATTAGTGCAACTTGTGTGATGAGAGAGAGAAAGATGCGAATAATGTGTTTAGTCCCTGCAACTCTACGCGCTGAATTACAATAATATTGAACTTCTTGTTTATTCCTTTAAAAAATATTATTTAACTTTGTGTGTGAAAGTATTTATAGAAAAAACTATAAATTTTTCAAAACTTTTTTTAAAAACTTTTTACAATCTTAAAATCTTTTTCAACTTAAAATCTTTTTCAAAAAGATTAAAAAAAAAATAAATTTTGTGAAACTTCTACTTTTTATGAAATTTCTTTCAAAGACGAATATGTTAGTGGAATTCGATAAAAAGGCATAAATAAATGAAAATTTAAAAAATGTTTTAACTTTGAAAAAATGCTTTATATCCCAGATAGCACATGATATTAATAGAACGTATTTGAACGTTCTAAGAATATTGGTACATTCTTAAAATGTTCTATGAACGTTTTTAGAAGTTTGGTGCTGTATAGAATAACTACAAATAATTTCGCAAAAAAACGATCGTAAGAAAAGACAAAAATCCATTTTTTATTCTTAATTAAAAATACTTTATTTATTTGCATGCTATTGAGATCCAATGACATTTTCGTCTTTGATAATGTTTTATCAAGTTGCTGCGCTTTAAAATAAAAGAAAAATACTTAAAAAATATTAATTTATAATTAGGCAATGTAGAAACAAAGTATCATAGAGACAAAACTAAAAGAGAGATTTCAAGTTCTGTCTTTCCTCTTTCAAATGCATTTCTGACCAATTTTCTGTCAAAATTTTTTTCATCAAGGGGAAAGAATTTTTGGTAAATATCTAGAAAGGGGAGCCACCTCCAATGACCTTGACCTTGATACATGTTGTCAAGGTCATGACCTCTACTAGGTTTTAGATGGCGGTCGCTGTCACAACATATATCAAGGTCAAGGTCATTGGAGATGGCTCCCCTTTTCTAGATATTTACCGAATTTTTCGTAAGCTGCGAAAATATTGCAAGCGTTCTCGAACTTACGAACGGTAGTGTATATTATAAATATCTAACTGTATCTTTTTTCTAATTAAAACTGAACTATGTTAAACAAGGAATATCCTAGGATCGTACATGTGAATACACAACTAAAATTTAACTGTTTTCGTCAAGTTCTCTTTATCGTAAATTTACAATGATTTTATTGTGCCAACAAGTTTAACGAAAGAAAAATAATACCATAATTTAATTATTTCCATATTAAATTTAATAGCTGTGTGCATACTGCACATTATTATCGGTAATTTTAATTGGTTCCAGGAAACACTTACTGCAGATCATCGAGCGCGACGTTAATTAATTTAGAAAGTAATATTACCGTCCGTTTATTAACGCTTGCACAGTCATACAGTGTTAATTATTGAGCGAGAATCACATCCAGCTTGCCCGATGTAGCAGAGTTGCAGCAACGCGGAAATTGAACGTGCAATTTGACGGACATCGTCAATGCATGTATTATCGGTTATACATATATCACAGCACGGTATGATCCGATAGAGCGGTCATAGACGCATTTTGCACTCGCAATCCCGTTTAATATATCATAAGAAGATCAAAGGACATGATTTAGAAGGCTATTAATTAAAATGTCACTCTGTCACATAAATAATTTACATTTACAGTTCCAAATAATTTGGCGAAAGTTTACAAATGTCCCTTTATTAGTCTATCTAAAAGTTTTA
Organism: Mycetomoellerius zeteki; assembly: GCF_001594055.1. Taxonomy (NCBI): domain Eukaryota; kingdom Metazoa; phylum Arthropoda; class Insecta; order Hymenoptera; family Formicidae; genus Mycetomoellerius; species Mycetomoellerius zeteki. The sequence goes on from NW_017257501.1 coordinate 249,411, forward strand.
CAGAAAACGAAATTGAATAATTTATCGCCGAATATGACATTAACATTCAGTTGAAAATTAAAACTAAGTCTCCAAAAGCTCAATAATTATAATTTGAAATAATAGAATGTCTATAAAAGGATAATGAGCTTAGCATGCTGACAGTGCAATTAAATCTTTACTTTGACAATTTGTAATACAAAAATTCTCCAAATATAGTACGTTTCGATTTTCATAGAACTATCCTCAGTGAACAAAAATTTACAATAACATAATTGATACGTTATTCTACGAATCTTCAAACTCATTTTCAGTTAAAAGATTCCTAACGTCTTATTCCAAATATCGGTTATTTACTCCGAGTGGTAATCTTTGGTCATTGTAAAATGGATGTAAGACAGTTTCTTAACATGGAGTTAATGATTATGTGTGACATATTTATTAGGAAGTTGACAGGTCGACAGAAACATTGAAACACATTCAGTTGATTTTCGTGTTGCTGATCTACTTTACTGATTGCGTGCAAATAGAATTTTATAACAATATTTTTTGGAAGAACATTTATTTGATGTAAACTGACGTATATGTATCAAGTGGTTTTGAATAATCAACAGTGATATATAGTACATACTTATATTCTATAAATTTGCTTATACATAATATAAAATTAATATCAAAGAAGAGTTTATCTGTAACAGTCCTTGTTTTGAAATGAAAACGTTTACAATTAAATTGTATGACATTCACTTACAATTAATACTTTAATACTTTAATTACAATTAATACTTTAATTACTTTATACACTAAAGGAACAATTTTGCTGAAATTGATTTAAAAATTTAACTAGGTTGACACATACAGATCTGGAAACAATTTTATTAAATCATCAAAATAACTATGTAGAAAATACGAGCATGATGAGTAGTGCTGCAAAAAATTTTGACATTGAGCAATCAGCTTGAGCGTTCTACATAATTATTTTATTAGTTTAATAAAATTATTTTCAGATCTATATCTAGCTAAACTTTTAGATACTTGAGCCATATTTTCCATATACTTGAGAGAGAGAGTGAGATATTTAATGTTGTATTAATTTTATTTTATGTGGAATGCTCGATAAGTTATGAAATCAAAAGAGTATTTTTTGTTTTCGAAAATTACGCGATTAATAAAAAAATCATCATTCTATCCATGTCTTTTTACTCGGTTTTTTTATTTTTATTTTATCATGATTCACTGAACGCTTTGTATATGTCGCTATTTATTGATTTCCTAGTATTTGTTATAACTGTATAATTGATGACAGACTTGCTTTGCGCAAGCATTCTACTGAAGAATAGGATTTACTTATGCGTAGGAATCTTCCATTGGAAGTCGCAAGGCTTGTCAGTTGTCAGTTATTTTCTTCATGAACGATATTCATCCATTGAAAATATGTTCATTCACGTAATAAACAAAGTCACAATTTGCCAAGAGACAGATAGACAGCTAGATGTGGCGTTTGTACATGTTAGAGGTTTTGCAATTTATTGAATGCACGATCTCTTGTCTCAATCAAGTTTTACTATAAATGGCATTTAAATATGCGAGGGCTGACCTGGACAAGTAATTAGGAACGCTCGGTAATCGTTATATGAATTGTAAGACCATGGATTATGCAGGAAATTTAATATGAGATTCAGAAGCTATCTCATTTCAATTAAATTAATTAAAGTTAGCTTCGTTTATTATCAGTGTTATTTGCATAACACGCAAATCCGAAGAATCGTTATGATTTATCGGTAGGTGCAACAACTTGAACGTTATCGCTATCTTTTGCAAAACGCGACAAATTTCTTATGCACTTCTAACGTGTTGCTATGTTTGTTTGATCTCATATTCCCGGTACATTCGCGAGAGATGGCATTTCTTCTAAGCGTTTCTGTGTCGTTTTGATCGAAATGACTTGCTTAGCTGCTTCAGACACGATTTTGTTTCTGACGGCGGAATGGCGTTTCAACGAAGTAACTCACGCTATGAAAAAACCTATTATGTGTTTCCTTGAGGGCAGAATCGTATTTAAAGTACTTTGCGTATACGATTTGACGCTAAGCTGCGATCTGAGTTTGCATTAATCGGAAAACTAAATTAAAACTTTAAAGCCCCGCATGTTCTATATCGAAAAATTGTAAAAACGGATGACAGATTGCAGCACTTGTTTAGACAAATACAATGACCTGTTTCGAAGAATAAGCTTTATCTAGAGACACAGATTTAAATTGTGACTGCTAATTAGAATTAATATTATTTCCTTCAGTTGTAAACTTGTTGTTATTGATGCTCTTTCTAATTATTTCGTTACGAATATCAATTATTCAACAAAAGAGCATAGCGATACAGTACGTTTATATTATATCAATTCGTAATTTAATAGATTCTTCTGCTCACATCTGAGAATTTTTTTTATCGTCTATGCGACGATTGAAAGAAAAAACGATCCAAATAACTACAGCATGTGAAAAAAAGGTTCTTCGATAGCCGTACATTCTTTGTTGTACGCTAAAAGATTTGAATTGTGACTGCTAATTAGAATTAATGTTACTTTCTTTCCAACTTTTCGCTACTGATACCCTTTCTAATTATTTTGTTGCGAATATCTCAAAGTTACATCAAAATTGTTATACTATAATAATTTAATAAAAGAGAATAGCGATGTGCAATATGTTCACATCATATATCAACTCATAATTTAATCGATCCTCCTGATCTCTTGAGAATATTTTTTATCGTCTGCACGACGTTAAATTAGAATAAAAAACGATCCAAATAACTATACAATTTGTACGTGTAAAAAGATCCTCTGATAACTATACATTTTTTATTTTGCGCTAAAAGGCAATATCGTTATATATTTTACAAAACAGTATAGCTGTTCGAAAAATTACGTATATGCACAGATGTACTTTATCAGTCGCTCAGAGCTTTTAGAGCGAATAAGTGTCCCGAAGCATTTCGTGTCTCCTGCAAAATGTAAGTCCCTTGAGGAACTTTGCGAAACAGGAAAAAGTTTTCACAAGCTTTAATGTAACTAAATCTATTAAATCTATAGGACCGATATATTAAATCTATACATATAAGAACACAATCAATAAAAAATAAATGCCTTTAACGGTTTAGTCCTGAAATGCAAATTCTACTGAACTACCGCAGTGATATCACGAGTTAATTTGACTAGCAATTGACAATTCAATACTCTTACGCATCTTAGATCTTACGATCTTAATAATGTTGAATGACATATTAAAATCTGTAAATAATTAATTTTCATTATGAAAAATCGGTAGTTTAAAGGCTTCTTAGGACGCTCGCACGGAATGCTAGAGATCCGGGTTCGATTCCCGAGGTAATATTTTCAATAAAAATTAATTATTTACAGATTTTAATATGTCATTCAGCTTTATTAAGATCGTAAGATCTAAGATGCGTAAGAGCATCGAATTGTTAAATTGTTAGAAATGTTAAATTGCTTGTGACATTACTGCGATAATTTAGTAGAGTTTGCGTTTCAAGACTGAAAAATTATTTCGGGGGGGGGAGGGCGCGTAGTTTAAAGGACTACATACGTAGTATATAAATTCACACAGAATTACACAAGTACTTAAGCTCCAGCTAAACCGTTAAAAGCATTTATTTCCTATTGATTTAATGTAACTGCTGTTTCGAACAGACTAAATTATATTTAATTAAATTGGCTACAGGTGACCTGCAGCATTGTGCGGAAAGCATACATTCAAAATTCTTCACATTATGATATTTATGAAGACCAGTAAGATATTTTAAGCGGCTTTGTGATTCCTGCGATTACTATCTCAAAGTGAATTTAAATAATACCCATACTATTATGTGAGCATTTTACATTTACAAATTAGCGTATGTTAATGTACGAACAAAAACCTCGTATGCAATACGATCTCACTACAGGGCGTACAAGGAAAAATAAAAAGTATTCGGTGTTTATGACTACAATTGCATGATAAAATAATTGTTAAGAGTTTCATTTTTATAGTTATTATCGTTATATAATGGTAGTAATAATTATTATATTCATTATAATCCTATAAAAATATACAGTTGGAAATCACTAAAAATTATGCTTAAATTATACAGTAATTTTAATCATTTTCTTCTCTTATTGTTAGTATATATTGGTAAACAGCGATTTATGATGGATTGAGGATAAACATATCGTAATTATCTCCTATATTATTACACGTATGTTAAAAGAGAAATTATAATCTAATCCTTCGAGTTAAATCACATTTTTAATTTTCATATGTGTCAAGATATAAATCAATCCATTTCTATAGTTCAATTCCTTACTTTCAATGTACTTAAATATTAAATCTATACACTGAGATAATAAATTAAATTTGAGTTAAATTTAGTTTATTATTTACTTATTTACTATACGCGTACACACATATGCTAATATGCTGAGAGAAATGTTTTGTATGTATATAACCATTTATTTTGTTAATGTATGACTAATAAAAACTTTCTTTCTTTTTTTTGTTTAAAAATTGTGTTGTTCCAATCAAAAGTTGATTAATTTAATGAAATTTTAATCCGAACAACTTAATTTTGGTTATTCAAATCAAACTTTGATTATAGAACAAAACAATTTTTAAAAGAAAAAGTAAGAAAGTTTTTGTTAGTCACATATCAACAAAATAAATTGTTATAAACATACTAAAATGTTTCTCTATTAACGTATGTACGTGTATAATAGATAATAAATTTGACTCAAATTTAATACATTTCTTGAGTTTAATTATTTAACTTAAATTATTTTAGTTAATTAACATACTAACAATAAGTAGTAGCAGTGACGATATTTATAGAAACTACTAGACTCTGTTTAAAAGGTTCATTAACTTAATTACTTGGCACCCCGGGTCTATTTAAACGCGCTCTTTGGGACGTTCAACTTACGGAAAACTATATGCATGTTCAACTACATTCACACGTGTAGAGATTACATATATGTGTAAAAACACCCACGCGGTGCATATTACCGTGTTGTCCTAGCAAAAGGATACATCCAATTATATGTATAATATTGATTTTGCATGCAATTTTATTAGCTACGCACATCCTGAAAATCGCCGAGTAAGCAATTTATATTTTTAAATTCGCATGTACAGAATGACGAATGTACATATCGACGTATTTATGAAATTGTACATTTTTCAAACAAGTATATTATACTTTAAATGTTTTGTTTAAATGTTTGTTATTACGTAATTGTTTACATAAATGTTTGTTATTACTTGTTGCAGTATTCGTTAATTAGTATTACCAATAAATGAAATTAAATATGGCGTAAATTGATATTGAATTTTATCTGTGTATTTGTTGTTTTGAATATGATTCTCTTTTTATTGTTAAAGAAATATTCACAAACTTTGCATTATTAAATTCATGATACCAAAATGTATTCAATTTCAGTTACTTTTTATTATTTCTGTAGGTCGTCATACTACTCCTATTTAATATATGTCGTAAATTTAAATGAAACGATAAAGTTAAACAGTTTAATTGACGAAATATGAATTAAACTATAATATTTAATTTGGACTCAAACAAATTTGGTTTATTATTTATTAAGTTTAAATTTGATTTTTTAATGTTTAACAGTTAGAATTAAGTTATTATGACCACATTAACCGAGCCTGAATTTATAATATAAAGGCTAATATATATCGTAAAACTTCATTTATCAAAATAATTATTTATGAACTTTCACAGGAAACAATTAGATTCATGTGAAGCAGAGAGAGAGAGAGAGAGAGAGAGAGCTTAATTTCTATAATATGTAAACTAATGTTACATCTAATTCAGCACACTTGACGTAACCCTCTTTCTTTCGATATCAATCTTATTGCGTGTCGTTACGTTTATCTCACAAGATCCAAAAAAAAGCTTGAAAATTATTAAAATAATTTTAGTGAAATATATATATCGTGAATAAATACTGCTACACATTAAATTTTTATGAATTTATTAAATAATACATATGTTCTACGAACGTATAAAGTTCGATATATGTTTTTTTTAATATGTATTATGAAGTTTCATAAGAAATTAATATTTTCTGAAGTTCTATTTGTTATGAAATATTATATATTAATTTAATTACTGATAAATTACATATATATGTTTCCCTTCTCTTTTCCTTTTTTTAAAAATATCTGTCATTTGTTTCTCGGGAAGGAATGAAACAGCAACGTTCTAGATACCGTAAATGTCGCGATCGATGCAGGGATTGCCTCAACCGGATACAATCGGCTCATGCTAATAAAAAAAAACCTTTGATTAAGATCAATAGAATCTTCCGGGTCAGAATATTCCCATGCCACGTTAAGTGTTGTCGCAATTCTTGGCACAAGGTTGCCTGTCTACGTGGGACTCAACTCGTTAACATTGAATTCCATAATATAATCGATATTTCGATTCACCAAAGAATTGGAGAAGGTAGTGATCTGCAGCAATATCTGCAAAGAGGTGGGTGAGGATGTCGACTTCGATATTACGGTGATTGATGAAGTTGTCTCGATCTAATCGAAACTCTCCACGTGTCGTCGTGCATTGCACATTCCAAGATCATTTGATGGCGAGATGCATTATTAAAATTAATCCGCCGACTAATAATGCAATATGAAGGTTTTGTTCCCGCTATCTGCATCGGCAGGGAAGCGCCGCGCCGTTTTACCTCCCGGGCGCGGTATCATCGTCACATTAATCTGTTGCACGTGACATTGTACTATACCAAGTTAAAAATGAAGAGGCGATATCTGAAGGTGGGAAAGCAATACGCAGCACTGCCTGTAAATGTGAACGTATATGCGAGGCACTCGTGTGTCTAATCCATTCGGACACCATTCGTCATCGTTTCCTCGCTTGCACTCACGTGACCGAAATATCTCGCTTCGCATCTCGTACACGCAATGGCACCTTCCGCCAGCCACTTACTTTCCCTCCGACGCTACGCGACGTCGCGGGCGTAGTATAAAGATGTCTGTTGTAGTATTATAGACATAGATGACTCGCCGATACTCGAATACAAATGGTCCCCGGTTAGCTCGTTTTCGAATATCAACGTAGACAGGGAAAAGACAGTGGAAAAAAACAAAACTTTCTCTCAGTAAGGTCATTTGTAACTCTGGCGCAAATTTCGCAAATCAAATCTCAGCGTCAACTCCGCTGTTCCTCTTGTTTAAAACCTTTCTCAACGAGACTTCGAAAGTTTTGAATAAAACTAGCAGAAACGGATGAAAAGTTAATAATACATACAGTTAACAAGGCAGTATACGAGTATATTATACTGCCTAGGCAGTATATACATTCACAGATGGAAAATTTGTGTTAAATTTAACACATTTTACATGTCCCAAAAGGTTCACTCAAATTTTTGTTTTAATTTATTATAAGATGAATATGTTAGAAAGTATCACTCTCTCTCTCTCTCTCTCTCTCTCTCTCTCTCTCTAATATTATGTAAAAAATGAACACAAAAAACGTAATGCTCACACAATTGGTAAGCAATCGTATTCCTTCATTAAAATTAACATTTATAATATGCTAAATTAATACACTTTATTTATTTATCTTAGAACATGCATTTAAAAAATATTTAATTCTGTGTTATTTATTCATAAATTGTATTATTATAATACGTATTTTATTTATTTATCTTGGAATTTATATTTTAAAATATACTAATTTCATGTTATTTGTTTATTTATTCATAAATTGTGTTACTTTGACACTAAAAAGTATTGAATATTAATTTAATACAAACATAATAATACAATATAATTACATTATGTGAAATTAACACTAGGATATAATTTTGTAAAAATTTAACACAAAATTTTTACAAAAATGTGAATAGATCATTTTTAATATAAATACAAAGTAGGGGAGAGGTCAGTAAACTATAGGGGTAAGTAGAATAATCGAGGCTACGTTACAAACAAATCGCGCGAGACACGTGTTAAGCCCGATCTACATAAGACGCAGAACGCGGTTCGCAGGTTGCAAAACTAGGAACTAACCTAACGTATTTTAATTGAGTGAACTTCAACTTTCTGCGTCCTGCGTTCTGCGTCCTACAAGCATACTATGATTAAAATACGTTAGGTTAGTTCCTAGTTTTGCGACCTATGAACCGCGTCCTGCGTCTTATGTATAATAGATCGGGCTTAAACCCGTCTGAGCACGCAGCAGCGACTGCCGCTCAGTCTGCTGTAACATCTCGTTTGCTAATATATTTATGATAGAAATTACGCTACAATTTTAAAAATCGTATACCTAAGTAAACATTTTTATTCTTAAAGTTTTTGTTTTACAATCGTATATATTTAATTGTCTGAGATATTTTATTTCCATTTAGATAGTAAGCATAGTTCTTACTTAACAAAGTCCAACAAATTTTTTTTGTTTATCTGTCTTTGTTAATGTTTTTAAAAAATGAACAGATGGGGCTAATAGGCTAATCACAATACGGGGCTATATGACTAATTTAGTGACGACTCTGATAGTATCTACTCCCAAACTTCTTGAAATGAAATCTCATTCTAAAAGAGTGAGAATGTTTCATTTCTTGAAAATACAGTCAGTTTTGAAAAAGAGTGAGAATGTTTCATTTCTTGAAAAAGAGTGGCAATATTTCATTTCTTTAAAAAGATTTACTTCAGTGGTAAATGTTATAAGTTTAGTTCCCTCACGTCCAATCTCAATAAAATTAGGCTCATTCGACGTGTTTTTGCACGAAAAGAACGAATTTAGCAAAAAGAAGCATTGTTCTATCTTGTGAATCGAAATATTAATCGTTAAAGTTTGTTAAGTTAGAAAATCTGTCATTTACTACGCCCTGGTAAAAACGTTGATGGAGAATGATAGAAAAATCCTATTATTTTGAATATGAAATGTGGTTCGTAAATTCACTAATTTGAATCAGATCTTATAGGAATCTTGTATAAATCTTACAAAATCCGATAAAACACGATAGGATTCATATCCGATATCTTTAAAAAGATTTACTTCAGTGGTAAATGTTATAAGTTTAGTTCCCTCACGTCCAATCTCAATAAAATTAGGCTCATTCGACGTGTTTTTGCACGAAAAGAACGAATTTAGCAAAAAGAAGCATTGTTCTATCTTGTGAATCGAAATATTAATCGTTAAAGTTTGTTAAGTTAGAAAATCTGTCATTTACTACGCCCTGGTAAAAACGTTGATGGAGAATGATAGAAAAATCCTAT